>NW_015545525.1:40212-67841 GCF_001515605.1 Sinocyclocheilus anshuiensis | reverse complement strand
TTTATTTTATTATTTAATTAAATTAAATTTGATTTGATTTTATTATTTTTATTTTATTTTATTTTATTATTTAATTAAATTAAATTTTATTTGATTTTATTATTTTTATTTTATTTGATTTTATTAGTTTAGTTTAGTTTAGAAAATGTTATACATTTTTCACACCGATTTCAAGCCAAATAAATATTTTTAAGATGAGCATAACTAGAAAAATTATGATTATATATATTTTAACACAACATACAAGAGAAATATTGAATTACTGATCATTAAACATTTCAAAGTTAATTTAGTTTTGATAATGTCAATAGTTTCTACATTATACTGCTGTTTCATTTTGTTGGTGTGTGAGTGTGTGTGTATGTGTGGGTCTGTGGGTCTGTGTCTCTGTGAGTGTGTGTGTATGTGTGGGTCTGTGGGTCTGTGTCTCTGTGAGTGTGTGTGTATGTGTGGGTCTGTGGGTCTGTGTCTCTGTGAGTGTGTGTGTATGTGTGGGTCTGTGGGTCTGTGTCTCTGTGAGTGTGTGTGTATGTGTGGGTCTGTGGGTCTGTGTCTCTGTGAGTGTGTGTGTATGTGTGGGTCTGTGGGTCTGTGTCTCTGTGAGTGTGTGTGTATGTGTGGGTCTGTGGGTCTGTGTCTCTGTGTGAGTGAGTGTGTGTGTGTGTGAGTTACCTTGTGTGAGAAGCCGCTCATTAACACACTGTTTCTGGCGAGTTCACACATGTCACATGAGCTCAGTTTCCACACCTGAGCAGCGATGCTGTACTCCTCCATCAGAGGCTCCTGAAACACACACACACATTTACATACACACACACGACACGAGTCATCAGTCTGGAGCGTCTCGCGCCGCCGCCGCTCACCTTAGTGAAGTGGAACTGCAGCGGGTCGTCGGTGGACAGCGACACCATCAGGCCGCGGGACAGATACTCGGGCAGAGGGTTGCGATGGTAACTCAGAAACAGACTGTTGTTGCTGAGCGGAGACATGGCGATGCCCACCTGAGCCAGATAATACAGATACTGCAGGACCGGAGCCTACGACACACACACAGGTACACGATCACTGCTCATCTGACCTCCTCTTCCTGTTCACTCATTCAGTTCTGTGTGTTTATCAAGTGTAGTAAACGAGAACCTGTTCAAAATACTGAAAACCAATGATTCCTGAATGAGTGACTATTATGAAGCGGTTCTTAACACATCCAGAGTGACTAACGTAGACCGATTCCTGAACAAATGACTCTTATGAACCGGTTCTTTTTCGTGAATCAAAAAGAAACTACATTAGTTACGCACTATGTTTTTGACTGACTAGTGAAATCTAATTTCTAAACAAATGAACCGAACCGTTTTGTTGAATCAAAACAAAGATATGTGAACCTACACTGGTTGTGCTATATGTGTTTGATTCACTAAAAAGAACTGGTTCATAAGGTTGATTTGTTAAGGAGTCAGACTATATTGGTCGCTCTGTATTAGCTAAAAACAACTAGTTACTGTTCTTTTAAAAGTACTGGAATCAAATGACACAACCAGCGTAGTATGATTCCTGAACAAATGATTCATTTGAACCAAAACTTTAAATGAATCAAAACTTCTAGTGAAATCCGTTACCCAAATAACTTTCACGAGCTGCATCTTTTTACTGAATCAAAGCCACATATCGCAACGACTGAAATCCAATTGTGGAATGAATGAAAATAGGCTACTGTATGAGTCATTTGTTTATAAGAGTCATTCATTCAGGCATCGGACTACATTGGTTGCTCTGTATGTGTTTGATTCACTAAAAAGAAACACTGTAGTCCGAGTCCTGAACAAATGACTCTTATGAACTGGTTCTTTTTAGTGAATCAAATTCACACAGTGTCCACATCCATTTCAGTGAATCAAAAACACAATAGTTAATCCATTCCAGGAAAAGGAATCAAACTACATTAGTCAATAAAAAAGAACCAGTTCATAAGAATCATTCATTCAGGAATCGGACTACATAGGTTACTCTGTACGTGTTTGATTCACTCAAAAAAAAAAAAAAAAGCCTTTATAGTTCTGAAAAACAGACTCTTTTAAAGCGGTTCATTTTATTGAATCAAGCACAAAGAGTACAACCTGTGTAATCTGATTCCAGAACAATGACTCTTATGTACTCTTTCTTTTTAGTAAATCAGATCCACAGTGTGACCAGTGTAGTCCAATTCCAGGACTAAAGATTCTTATGAACCAGTTCATTTTAGTGAATCAAACACATGCAGCCCAACTGGTTATAGTCTGATTCCTGAACAATTGACTCTTTTGAACTGGTTCTTTTTAGTAAATTAAATCCACTTAGCGTGACCAGTGTATCCGATTCCCGGACTAATGATTCTTATGAACTGGTTCATTTCAGTGACTCAAACACATACAGCACAACCGGTGTAATCCAATTCCTGAACAAATGACTCTTTCGAACCAGTTCTTTTTAGTAAATCAAAACCACATAGTGTAGTGTGGCAAGTGTAGTCCGATTCCCAGATCAATGATTCTCATGAAACTGTTCATTTTACTGAATCCAACACAACCGTAGTCACATTCCTGAACTAGTGACTCTTTTGAATTGGTTCTTTAAGTGAACCGGTTCATTTTACTGAATCACACAAGTGCTGCACAACCAGTATAGTCTGATTTGTGAATCAATGACTCGTTTGAATTGGTTCTTTAAGTGAACCGGTTCATTTTACTGAATCACACAAGTGCTGCACAACCAGTATAGTCTGATTTGTGAATCAATGACTCGTTTGAATTGGTTCTTTAAGTGAACCGGTTCATTTTACTGAATCACACAAGTGCTGCACAACCAGTATAGTCTGATTTGTGAATCAATGACTCGTTTGAATTGGTTCTTTAAGTGAACCGGTTCATTTTACTGAATCACACAAGTGCTGCACAACCAATATAGTCTGATTTGTGAATAAATGACTCTTTTGAAGCGGTTCTTTAGTGAATCAGTTTCTTTGACTCCCTCCCCAGCGTCCGCGTACCTTCCTGAGCAGCAGTCCGTGTGAGATGTTTTCAGACAGCATGAATCCAGACACCAGGTGATGGATAGGCCCCGCCTCCCCGCAGTGAGGTCGCAGCACGAAGGTGTGGAAGCCCCGCCTCCTGCTCACACAGACGGACAGGTGATTCAGAGGCCTTTATAAAGCGATTCGATCACATGGTGTGGCGTGAGTACCTGCGCAGGTGGTTGAGGACGGTCATGTTGGCGTACATGTAGTACAGATAATACGAGTACGGCGGGTTGTCGTCGTCACACCAGCGCGCCGGAGACGGACTGTCCAGGTTGAAGACGTGATGCTCCGGTTTGGACTCGTCGTCCACGCTGTCGAGTCCCAACACCTGATTGTTAAACACACAGTTTTTCTCCTCAGGTCAAACAAACTAGAGGCACTGATGACATCATCGTGCACTGCATAGATCTCCGTCCAATCAGACTCTCTCTAAAATAACACTGACTGCTTCCTGTTTCAACAGGAAATGTGCTCATTAAGTATTTTTATATAGTCTTTAACGGGCACAGAATCTTTCACGCCTTTCAGCGGGCACTGAACGATTCATACTGGTGAATCATTTTAATTTGTGATTCATTTCTCGATTCAAATATTTCAAAAAGTCCATTTTATGTTGTTTTAGTGATGTTTAATTATATCCTGTTCTTTATTGTAAGTTATTTAACTGTGTTATGTGAACATTTCACTCACTCCCAAACATCTGATTCACTTTGTGAATCAGTTTATGAAGAACCAGAAGTGCAAAAATAAAATAATGTTAGTGATTCAACTCATTTTCATTTGTGTTCATTGATTTAATGTATTTAATTTTTGTATACACTTTAGCCATACAGTTATTAATGACCAATGTATTTATTAAATAAGATTAATACATTATTTCTGTATTTATTTATTCGTACATTAATGTATTCTATATATTTACATATTTTATTTTGTGCAGTATACATATTTATCACTTACAATTCCTCATTTATTTTTGCAGTTTTTGTCTTTTATTTTTTTCCTATTTATTTTCAATTTTAGTAATTTTTCATATTTTTATATGTCTTTATTCAGTTTTTATTGATTTTTATTTCAGTTTCAGTTTTAGTTATTTCAGTTCAACTAAATGAAAACGAGAAATGTTGTCTTGGGCTTTTATCGTTAACTAAAACTATTAAAAACATTTGTAATGTAAAAAAGCTGAAATAAAATAAATATTAGGTAAAAATAAAAAAAAACAATATTACAGTTAGATGGCAGCGTTTCTAATTTTTAAGTTGAATCTCAAAAATTAACTGGAAATAAATAAAAACTAAAACTAAGTTACACCCAAATTGTAATATTAAAAAAATTATAAAAAATAAATAAATAAATAAAAAAGAAAAGCACATAACAAATTTAGTAAAATAAATTGAAAACTGAAAATATAAAAGCTAATTAAAAATGTTAATAAAAACAATAATTATATGTAAATAATACTAAAATAACACTGCTTGGCAGCTAGCTGAAATATTTATGTATTTTATTTTATTTCAAGTAACGAAAATATATTTTATGGTTGTAGTTTTAATTAAAAAGTCTGACTAGTGTTGCAAAAGGGGTGGAAAATTTCCGGTAAATTTCCAAAAATCCCTGGAATATTCCAAAAAATTCTGGAAAGTTTCCAAAATTTCTGGAATATTTCCAAAATTTACTGGACATTTTCCACCTTTTTGCAACCTTATGTGTAAGGTGCGCAAATAAAAACATGAAGATAAAAACTCCTTCCTGTGAGTTCAAAACATCCACCACTATGGAGAAACCAGGATTTTGAAACAAAGAGGAATGTGCTTCAGGGTACAGTATACGAACTTCAGCACTACTAAACATCATTTGAAACGAAGAAAGATAATGGTAATACAAAATATTTAAAGAAACAAACTTCAGATTCGATATCTTGAAATGTCAGAACAAATCAGAAAGAAAGTGACTATAGTTTTGGGAAAGTATAATGTGCATTCCTCCTCAGTTCTGCCTGTTTTGTCTTCTTTTCTTTCTTCATGTCTTTAGTATTCCGTTGCTGTAGGACTCACATTCTAGATGCTTTGAGTGTGTGTCAAGACAACTAAAGAACAGAAAGAGAAAGACTGTTTGTGTGTGTGTGTGTGTGTATGTGTGAGAGAGAGAGACACATCGTAGACTGGGAACACAAACAAGGACAGCCTGAACTGTGTAAACTAAAGACAATGATGTTCAACGTGGAAACATTCCAAATAAATTCTAAAATAAAGTATAGACGTGCACACACACACACACACACACACAAACAATATTTTGCTCTGCCAAAAGGAATGAGCTCTATTTACACACTGAGTGGAATTACAGCACATTCCCAAAAGAGACTGGAAAATTCTACAGTCATTCATCACTTCCTGTTTCTGAGGTGACCATGAAACCGGCCTTCACAGTTTCACACTGGTGACTATTGTAACAGGAGCCAATTGTAACTTTTTTCCCAATTACAAATAATTTGGAGTGATAATACTTATTCAGCACATGCTTTGTTGTGTCTCTCACAAGAGTCGTGGGATCTGCACGAGCCAGCGCACGTTGTCGGAGTAGATGGAGTGAGAGACGGCCCACAGCGCTAGTTTGTCCCACTCATCCATGGATCGGCCGTAAACGGACAGACGCAGCTCAGCGTTCTGATACTTACTCTCCTCCAGGTCTGACATCACTTCCTGCGCACACAGGAAACACACCGCAGCACATTCAGCACCTGTTTTGGTTTTATTGAAGAGTTATTCATTTGAAGTAGGCCAGACAAAGATAATGCATAAAGTTATGAGATTAAATTAATAAATAAACAATATAAACATATTATTGTTTTATTAATTTAATTTTTATTTAAATATATCAATTCCTTTCATCATGTAGCAATTTACTTTAATATTAGAAATTAATTTTAAAACTTGATTAATAAAACAGTTTTGGATATCATTATGTCTCCTTAAAACTGCATTATGCAAGGAAAAAATATATAAAAAGTCAGTTTAAATATAATATTTGTATTGTTTTTTTTTTTTACTTTAATTAATTTTAATAAAATGCAAAACATAGATTTAGAAAAGGAAGCAAAATTATGTCTTTAAAATGTTTTTAATTAATTAATTTTAATTTAATTAAAAAAATATTGTGTTGTGTTAAATGCATTAAATGAATTAATTTCTAAAACTTTAAACATATTACACGTGTTTTTAAACATGCATATAGAAATAAATATTATATATATTGTACAATAATGTTATATTTATAATATTATACAGTAACACTTTTTGTTTTCGTAATTATTTCTATATTATAATTTTTTAATTATCGTATTCTAATATTCTGTATGTTAATATTCCAATACTGTACATTATTATAGTATTAATATTTATATTTATTATACATCACATATTTATAAATAAATATTTTAATTCGGATAATTCTGGGCATTACTAGCATATTCAGTTTTATTTAATTTGTTATATACTGTATATATATATATATATATATATATATATATATATATATATATATATATTCTATATATGATAATAAAATTTACTTATTATTTAATCAATTTATTCACATACTCAATCTATTTCTCATTTGATCTCATGATTTATTAATTGACATTTCATTATTTTAAATATTTATAATGCACTAAATGAATTAATTTTTTAAGGTTAAACACATAATGAATGTATTTTTGAATGTGTTTATAGAAATGCATATATTACATGTTTTATACACACATGTGATACATTGATATTCCAGTAATTGTAAGTATGTCATGAATTGCATTCCTGTCGTCTGTACCTTGACGATGTGTCCGAAGTACTTCCCGTGGAGGTGGTTGTCGGTCTTGATGAAGATCTCTCTGAGGATGGACTCTCCGATGGGGTTGTATTTGGAGTTGAATTTGTCGAAGCGGTGGAAGGTGTTCCTGTCCTGCGGAGGAAGCGGCAGGTGTCACGTGACTCGCTGTGTTAGCGTGTTAAGGCTGATTTACGGTGCGTTTCCACTGGCATGTAGCGAGCGCAGCGGAGCGAGCGTTTTCAATTCATTCCTATGGAAGTTGAGCTTAAACGCTCGCGCGGTGTATTATGGGATTGAAAGCGGCGCGGAGAAAGCGTTGACAGTGGCTGAGAGCGTCAAAAAGATTGGGCATTCCTCGACTTCATGCAAATGTCGAGCGAAAAACGCTGGGCGACAACCGATCGCTGTGAAAGGAAAAAGATTTGATTTGACACGCCCCAAAGCAGTGGCGTTGTAGTGTTGCCAGCGGCACCATAGACTGTAAAAAAAGATGGACGACGCGTCTCCTATTAACGAATCTCTACTGCGCAGACTCTGGCTCCAAACGAATCTCTACAACGTCGTTTCGCGTGGCGGTGTGCACGACGTTTTTTGTAACTTTCCGCGCAGCTCCGCTTCCGAAGATGCACGAGTTCAAAGCGACTCTAGCCGAACATGCACGTCTGTGCCGGCATTTGTGTGAAACAGAAGCAGTTGATGTTAAGTTCAAACTCCACCAGGTGCAACTTTCAACGCTTTGAGGGAAAACAATGTAGAGTTTGTCCAAGGCTTTTTAATTGAAGTACGTTTTATTTTTATTGTATAAAAATAGAAATAGAATTCATTTAGATACTATTTATACACTATTTGCTTAAAGTTGTCTTGGTTTTGATGCGAAATAAACACAAAAGCTTAAGATTATTTTAATCAGTTTGTACATAAAGAAATTATTAATTCATCAACTCATTCATCACGCGAGAAATCTTGTACCGGCAAATGACTTCCTCTCACCGGTGAATCGATGGTTTTAGAGGACAATTACTCCTCGTCGCCCCCTATTGTTTCAAAGAATAGTTTAGCGTGCACGAGACTCTCACCGCGTGCATGTCCAGTGTGTCCACGCTCAGGTCGTACGCCGTCAGGTTCATGTTCTCGAACACCTCCATCAGCGTCTGTCCGCGGCCGCCCTCCATGTGCACGATCTCGTCTGGATATTTCTTCATCGCGCGCTTGATGAAGCGCAGCAGGTGCTTCTGGTTCATGCAGGACGAGGCGTGGATGTGTGTGTCCACCTGAAGACAGTTCACATGCTAATTCATTCTGCTGGCGTTTCACAAACGAGGCTCTATGAAACACCAATCGGTTTTGACAGCAGTTTATTTCGAGCGAGATCTAGTTGTTGCACTTTTCCGCGTTGTTTTTCTCGTCGAGAATCTCTTTGGTGCAACATTTTGAATTTATGAATTGGCTTTTTAAAATCTTTTGTAATTGTTGCTTGTTTATAGTTGTAATTTGAATTTAATTTGCTTAAAAGAAAAGTCAATAGACAAATTGAAAATGTATTTATTAAAATATTGTGTACTTATTAATATGTATACAATATTGTACATTATATGTAAAATATGATATAATATTATAAATATTGTTAAATTTAAGATAAAGATATTTGATATAATATATATATATATATTGTATATTTTTCTAAAAAAAATT
Organism: Sinocyclocheilus anshuiensis; assembly: GCF_001515605.1. NCBI lineage: Eukaryota > Metazoa > Chordata > Actinopteri > Cypriniformes > Cyprinidae > Sinocyclocheilus > Sinocyclocheilus anshuiensis. Next base: position 59,272 of record NW_015545525.1, on the reverse strand, counting down.
TGTTTTAAATAAATATAATTATATATATATATATATATATTTATTTATTTATACAGTAAAGCAATTTTCATTTTGATAATAATTTCTATATTAGTAATTTAATTTTATAGTTTCTATAATAGTCATTCTATTATTCTATATCTTTTAATATTGCACTGCCATACATTATATTAATATTATAATATATAATCATTACATATTTTTCTATAATATAAAAATATTGTTCTATATTTCCTATAAAACTTTTAAAAATATATTTTATTTAAAAAAAATTTGAATTATATTATTATACTTTTTATCATACAGTAAAAGTATTTAAATTTGTTATATTATTTTTCATTTTCAATAATCATTTTAATAGCGTGTATGTTTCTATATTCTAATGCTGTACATTAATATTCAAATATTATGAATTGTAATATTCTAATACTGTTCATTATTAGTAGTATTATATTATTTATATACTTATTATATACATTGCATATGTTTATTACATATATTTAGAATTATATTTATTTATTATAAATATTTAATACAGATATTTTCATTTGTATAATTATTACTATACTAGTAAATTCAATTTATATTACCTTAGATTTAATATTCTATAACTCTATATTTGACCCTGGACCACAAAACCAGTCTTAAGTGTAAATTTTCAAAATTGAGATTTATGCATCATCTGAAAATCTGGAATCTGAGGGTGCAAAAAAATCTAAATATTGAGAAAATCATCTTTAAAGTTGTTCAAATGAAGTTCTTAGCAATGCATATTACTAATCAAACATTAAGTTTTGATATATTTACGGTAGGAAATTTACAAAATATCTTCATGGAACATGATCTTTACTTAATGTCCTAATGATTTTTGGCATAAAAGAAAAATCTATAATTTTGACCCATACAATGTATTTTTGGCTATTGCTACAAATATACCCCAGCGACTTAACACTGATTTTGTGCTCCAGGGTCACATATTGATGTTGTACTTCCATTTGGCTTATTTATGTATGTACATACTGATGATTGAATGATGCATTAATTTATATTTCACCTTGCGTATGTTGTAGAAGTCTCTGTGTGGCACCTTCTTCTGTGCGGCGAGCTCCTTCATCTCGTTCAGCAGGACGTGCATCTGAAACTTAGAGCTCAGATACTGCAGCCGCCGGTAACAGAACGACTTTCTGTAGAGAAACACACACATCAGACGTGGCAGAACTCACAGCTGTGCGCCGAGCCCAGTGCATGCTGGGAAACGAGGCACTCACACGGGGCCGTTAATGATGAGCGCCATCATCAGGGTCATGTCGGCGATGTATTCCTGCAGGTCTGGATACGGCAGGTCCAGCTCGGTGCTCCTGCGGACGATTCACTAACGTTTACTTAAACGACAGACGTCCTGCTGTTCTGTTCAAGCTGTATTCAAGTGCTGAAGACTGACACAAACTATAAAGCAAACCCTGTTTCAGCCCTAGTGTGCCGCCTACATAGTGAGTGTTTTTAGGCATCATATATGCACACGCTCCTGTCATGAAGACACTTTTTGTTGTTTGAAGATTAGCATTATTATTATACTATCAGTAGTATTTTCAGTTTTGTGTTTTATTGATTATTTTTGTTGTCAAATTACATAATCATTTAACTATTTATTCACATTTATATATTTATTTGTTTGATTTTCTAGATTGAATTTCTTTGAATATCAGTTAATTTAAATTGTACTATTTTAGTATATATTAATATATAATATTTTGAATTTGTTTTTTATTTTTATAATTTTTGTATTCATTTTAATTTTAGTTAACATTTTAGTAATTATGTTGTTTTTATTTTTTTTTAGTATGCCTATTTACTTTTTATTTGAGTACTTAAACTAAACACAAATAAGAAATGTGTCCTGGCTACAAACTAGCTGAAATAAAGCAGTTTAATTTCTGTACAAATTTAATTTCGGTTAATGTTTATTTTATTAAGTTACATTTTCTAAATATTTTTATACGTAGTTAATGATGTCATTGTTTGAAGATTACGATTTCTTTTTATTAATTTTTAATATTAGCCAAATTTAACTTGTATTTTCAAATTTGTTTATTACCTTCTATTGTCAAATTGCATCTTTTATATATTTATTGACATGTTGATCATTGATTGCTTATATTTTCTGTATTATTTTCATTTTAAAGTAAGTTTTAGTAATTTTGTTGTGTGTTTTTGAATATTTTTATTAAATATGCCTATTTAGTTTTTATTATTTTAATTGTTTTCGTTATTTTAGAACTTAAGCTAATTGAAAATTAGAAATGTGCCCTAGCAACAAACTAGCTGAAATAAAATTAGTTTAATTTTAAGTTGTTATTTTATTTTGTTTCAGTTAATGTTTATTTTAATAAGTAACACAAATTTTTTTTTAAATGGTTGTAGTTATAGTTAACAATAATAACCCTGCAAAGAATAAAATAAGTGTTTTTATATTCTCTTTTTTTACAATTAACATAACTGTGTTTTTTAAATAGTTTTAGTTAAAAATAATAACACTGATTCTACTTTGTTAGAATTCAAATTTGAATTGAAATTCAGCATCCTGTTTGACAATCCCAAAATGCACTGCATTGTGTGCAATGAAGCTTTTTTATTTATTAAAATACATATATATGTCTATATATAAATACAATTTTATACATATACATATATATATATATTTTTTTTTTATTGTTTGTTTACTTGTTAGCTTCTACAATGATTTGATTCAAAGTTGTTAATAAAATACAATTATTAGAGCATGTTTTACAAAAAAAAACTATTTCAGTCTTTCATCTTCAACATTTCGTTTTCAGAGTGAAAACTGTTTCTACACCAGTTTTTTTTTTCAGTGCATTGCTGTTAAGGCTATTCGAGGGTTTGAAACAGGCTCATGTGTCTTCAAGATCTATTTTCCCTTTCAAGGACGTCCCCAAAAGGAGGTTTAGCTAAATTGAGCTAATTTAGAGGACGTTTGCAGTCGGTTTGTCCTCGAAACTCACTCGTCCGTGGGGTTTTGTGCGGTGTAGACGTGAATGACTCCATCCACCATCCTGCAGCTGTATCCGGAGTCTGGCGGCAGGTTCTTCATGTCCTGGCCCTCGTACGGATGTGTTTCTGACACCGGCGGGTGAACGGACATGTCTGAGACACACACACACACACACACACACAGGTCAGAGCTGGCTTGTGCTGGGTTCTGTAGCATGTCGAGGTGCTCACACACACCTGAGTCGACGGGACTGTCGTGAAGGTTCTCGAGCGCGTCGATGTCCGGCAGTCTCTGGCTGAGCTCCTGCAGGGATCGTGCCGTGGTTTTACAGAAGGTCTGCAGAGACACAGCCATGTACTTCTCTCTGATGAACAAGGCCTTCACAACACACTTCGCTGCGTCCACCAGATCCGTGAACGGCACCTGAACACACAAACACCACAAGAATCCCTCTAGAATCAGTCAACATCAGTGAATCAGTGTATTTGTCCTGTTTTACAGTAAAAATATCTAAACATGCTAAAAACAACTTAAATTTGAGAACTTGGAGAAAACAATTAATATTAAGAATTTTTAAAGAACAAAACTTAGCGAAAAAATTAATACTGAGAATATTTAAAGAACTTAGAGAAAAACTTAACTTGATGTTAAGAATTTTTTAAAGCAGAAAACTTACAAAAATTAAAAGAAACAACAAATGTTTAAAGAAAAAATCTTGAAGAACTTAGAGAAAACCTAATTAATATATAAAAAAAAGAGCAAAACTTAGAACTTAGAGAAAACTTGATTTTAGGAACTGCTTAAAGAACAAAACAGAGAATGTAGAAACTTTTAAACAACAAAACTTAGAGAACATAGAGGAAACCTAATTAATATAAAAAAAAATTATGAACAAAACATAATGTAGAAAAAAACTTAGAGAAAACTTAAAATTAACTATTTCTTAAACAACAAAACTTAGAAAACTTAGAGAAAACCTTAAAAAAATAAAATAAAAAAAAGAGCAAAACTTAGAACTTAGAGAAAACTTAATTGTAGGAACTGCTTAAAGAACAAAACATAGAGAATGTAGAAATTTTTAAACAACAAAACTTAGAGGAAACCTAATTAATATTAAAAAATTAAAGAACAAAACATAGAGAATGTAGAAAAACCTTAGAGAAATCTTAAAATTAACAAATTTTTAAACAACCAAACTTAGAGAAAACTTAATATCAAGATTTTTTTAAAGAACAAAACTTGGAGAACTTAGAAAACTTAATATTAAGAATTTTTAAAGAACAAAGCTTAGAGAAAAAATTAATACTGAGAATATTTAAAGAACTTAGAGAAAAACTTAACTTGATGTTAAGAATTTTTTAAAGCAGAAAACTTACAAAAATTAAAAGAAACAACAAATGTTTAAAGAAAAAATCTTGAAGAACTTAGAGAAAACCTAATTAATATATAAAAAAAAGAGCAAAACTTAGAACTTAGAGAAAACTTGATTTTAGGAACTGCTTAAAGAACAAAACAGAGAATGTAGAAACTTTTAAACAACAAAACTTAGAGAACATAGAGGAAACCTAATTAATATAAAAAAAAATTATGAACAAAACATAATGTAGAAAAAAACTTAGAGAAAACTTAAAATTAACTATTTCTTAAACAACAAAACTTAGAAAACTTAGAGAAAACCTAATTAATATAAAAAAAATTAAAGAGCAAAACTTAGAACTTAGAGAAAACTTAATATCAAGATTTTTTTAAATAACAAAACTTAGAGAACTTAGAGAAAAAAAAACGTAGATAAAACTTAATATTAAGAACTGCTTAAAGAACAAAACAGAGAATGTAGAAAACTTAAGAGAAAACTTAATATCAAGATTTTTTTAAAGAACAAAGCTTAGAGAACTTAGAGGAAAAAATAAAACTAAAAATATTTAAAGAAAAAATCTTACAGAACTTAGAAAAAGCTGAGAAAAATTAATATTAAGAATTTTGAAAGAACAAAACTTAGAGAATGTATAAAAAACATAGAGAAAGCTTAACATTAACACATTTTTAAAGAACAAAACTTAATATCAAGATTTTTTAAAGAACAAAGCTTAGAGAACTTAGAGAAAAACAGAAAACTTAATATTAAGAATTTTTAGAGAACAAAACTTAAAGAAGTTAGATTATAAAATCATGCTAATACAGATTTGTTTAGTTTTATTATTAATTTCTATATTAGCTAAATTTCATTTTGAATTGCAGTTTAAGTTTTTCATCTAATATTTCTACTTCAGCTATATTTCAAAGAAGGAAAATACATTTTAATATTTTTAACTAAAAAACAAAGACTAAACTGATTTTTATCAAATATTTATTCACGTGTTAATAATTGATTGCTTACTTGATTTTTAAATTTTTTTGAAAATGTTTTCAAATGAATTATTGATTTATCACCTCATTGAAGGATTCAAGGTTTTCTTAAGTGATACTGAAATTTCTTCAATTTCTTTTAATTCTTCTTCAAAATGAAAATGGAAGATTCACACCTAGCAAGAATTTTGTTGCAGTAAGTTAAAATATTCTGCGTTTTTATTCTGTAGGTTGCTTTTTAGTATTATTAACATTGTGAAAAGTGCTACAAAAATACTACCTGAGGTTAATTTGCACTTGTTAAAATGTATTAGCACACATACAAAGGTGCACAACCCAGATTAATAAGTGCTGTAAACGTTATATCTCTGTTTTATTGTCATTTTTCATGCAAACTAACTGAAGCTGGTTTCTCTGGTTCTCACCCCACACTTCTCGTCTCCTGAGATGGACACGCGCTGGAAGTTTTTCTCCATCAGCGGCTCTTGCTCCATATGGTGCTGGTCCACCACGTCCACATGACTGTCCTTCAGACTCCTGCAGACGGACACATGAGCTGAGAGATGCAGACGGAGGGACAGACAGACAGATGGACAGATAGCAGTGACTCACTCCAGGTCTGCTGCGCTGTCTATTTTCATGAAGTCTTGTTTCGCTCGCAGCAGAATCTCGGGCTCAAGCCTTGAAGGATGTGAGGCGAAGCGGCAGATTTGAGTGAGTAACACACACACACACACACACACACACTCGAGATGAGAGAGTACAAATCACTCGCATTGATTTTTCTAAATCACTTTCATTTAAAATGCAGCAGAAGGAATCTCAAACTCTCCACCCGAGCAGAAAGAGTGTGTGTTTAAGCATCTGTAAGAGACACGAACCCAAACACACCCACACAAATGCCTGAAAAGCGGCCAAACTGTGGCTTGTTGTGTCTGTGTGCGATTATGAATGTCTGCGGTGTTTGTTGGTATCTTGGGTCAGTGTGTTCAAAGCAAAGAATTCACACAGATCGCAAACAAAACGCCTGAGCAGGTGCGAAGCCGTTATAATAGACTCTAGGCCAAGTTTTCACAAACAAATGATTTTTTGACTTTCAGAAACTTTAACGGTTCTCAAAACATAATTTGCTTGATTAAAAGACTTAAAATACTCTGAAATATGCTTAAAAAAAATCAGTCTAACAACTCGGTCAAAGACCTTTAGGATCACAGTTGGAAGGGAAAGTTGCTGTATTTATAAGTTTATTTAACAAATTATATAAAATAGCTTAATAAATATATTAGAAGTATCTTATTATTAATAATAAATAATATTACCAATATTATTAATAAATATCTTTAAGATTAACAATATTCCCATTTTATTTTTTATTTTACTTAGTTTTTGTTTTTTTTTATGTGCTTGTTTTTAATATTCTATTAAAAAATTACAATTCCACGTAATGAACCTTAAACATGAAATATATACTGATTGGCTTTCAGTGTGTGCAGAAAAATTAGTTGCATTACACACAGTTAGGATGTGTGTGTGCGGGTTGTACTTGACGTCCTGACTGATCTGTCGCTCCAGACGGTGGCGTTTCTCCTCCAGCTGTTCAATGGGACTCTCTTCAGGAAACTCGTACGGAGCGCAACGCATGTCGCTGTCCATCAGACTCCTTGCCAGCAGCTCCTACACATACGTTACACACACATACATGTTACAAACACTCATGCTGAAGAGCAAACACACATGCGTGCTACAATCACACACACGTTACAAACACACACGTTACAAAAGCGCGTTACAATCATACACACACATGCATTACAATGACACACGTGTTACAAACACACACGTTACAATCTTACATTACAATCACACACGTGTTACAAATATGTTTTACAAACACACACGTTACAATCATACGTTACAATCACACACGTGTTACAAACATGGTTTACAATCACACACGTGTTACACACACACGTTACAATCATACGTTACACACACATGCATTACAGCCACACATTCGTTACAATCACACATGCATGTTACAAACACACACGTTAAAAAAGAGCGTTACAATCATACACACACATGCATTACAATCACACGTGTTACAAACACACACATTACAATCATACGTTACAATCACACGTGTTACAAACACGCGTTACAATCACACACGTTACACACACGCTACAAACACACGTGTTACACACGTTACAATCATACACGTTACACACACATTACAAACACACACATGCATTACAGCCACACATGCGTTACAATCACATGCGTGTTACAAACACACGTTACAAAAGCGCATTACAATCATACACACACATGCATTACAATCACACACGTGTTACAACCACATACATTACAATCATACGCTACAATCACACACGTGTTACAAACACTTGTTACAATCACACATTACACACACACACGGTACAATCATATGTTACACACACATTACAAACACACGTGTTACATGCGTTACAATCATACATGTTACACACACATGCATTACAATCACATGCGTGTTACAAACACACGTGCGTTACAATTATACACACGTTACAACCACACGCATTACAATCACACACGTTAGAAACAAACACACACCTCCGCGATCTCCTTGTATTTGCCGTCCATGGATGTGCGCAGGTCGATGGGCAGGTGTTTGTGGGTGACTGGTGTGCCGGGCAGAGAGCGCTGGGACATCAAAGGCCTCACGTCAGCAGAGCCAAACAGATCCACACACACACACACACACACACACAGACGGTTACTAAAGATGCTAATAATAGTGCTGTTAAAGTCAGTCACTGGTACAGGCGCTCTTAGTTGTGTGTTCTCTCATGATTTTCACCTGCTGGAAGATAAAATTTAAAAAGAACTCCACACACTGAAGGAGGGACCAGAGTCAGACTAAAGACCAGAGGATCACTAAGACAATTCACACCATACAGGAAGGAAAAAACACATAGCAACCATCCACAACGCCCTAGCGATGCCCTAGTAACCTAGTAACACACTATAAATAATCTAGAACACCTAAGCAACCACACAGCAACCAGGAACAACACCCTAGCAATGCTTTAGTATCTACTTAACAACATTTAGCAGGAAAAACTGACCGACTAACTGGCTGGTTTTTGTCAGAGTCGTTCAAGACAGCAGTGCAGCATTCAGTGTGGAAACCATCACATACAGTACGAGCTGGAGCATCTGATTCTCATTATTAAAGCACAGCGCTCATGTGCAGACGACACTCATTCATCAGTGTCACTAACAGATGCTGCACACTCACACTTCAGTGCACTAGAAACGGGTAAATCTAAGATGAGTCCGAAAACAATAATATAATTGGTAGTACAAGTAATATATTGATGATAAACCACTTAAAAAACATTCGAAAAACATCTGGGGGTTTTGTCAATAAAAAGAAAGTCAAAAACAATGTCCATACAATGTTCTTCAAATATCGAAATATATGAAGAAATATACAGAAATATATGATGATTCGACGATTCTCTCGCAGTGTGTGTCGGGACGCTCGGGTTCACTCGTGTTTGGCTCGTACCACGTTGCAGATGGGGGGGAGGGGTGGGTGGTGGCGGGACGCACCACTGTGTGTTTAAACCCTACTGTGTTTCCAGTGGAATCCTGGGAAAACCAGCATGAACACACCTCTGTGTGTGTGTGTGTGGCTGCGTCCCAATGCAGCACTAGCGTACTGTGCAGTACATACTCTGTAGTGTGTACTTGTGCACAAGTAGTGCGCTTCACTGTAGTCATGTGACCTCATTATGTAACATTTTATTCAAGGAGGAAAGGAGAGAAATGAAGCGCTCAGTAAGGCAGCTGTAGCCCCGCCTCTCAGTTGAACAAGCCAATCGCGTGTCTGTTTACTCCAGAACACACACCAGCCTGAAAAATACAGGTGTGTCCAGATGTGCAGGAAAATAGTTCTATCCTACACAATTACTCGCTAACAAAGTTTATTCGTCCAATTCAATGCATATTGTACGCATTACTTAAATATATATATATATATATATTTTTTTTTTTTTTAATTAGAAGTTGTAATTATAATTACATTAGTATGTATTTATTATATATAATATAATTATTTATTTATAATTATATTAGTATGCATGTATTATTTTTAGTAATATTACTAGTATTTATGATGTTATTTTTAAATGTAAGGTTGTTTTTCAATCTAAATGGTTGCAAATAGATATTCATCTGTGTTTTGGACTGTCAAAATGTTAAGCTTAAAATATTATGTTTCTCACTCATTTTCTCTTCATTAGTTTACACTTTTTTCTCTCTACATTTTTTTTTCTTTTTTTTTCTCCTGTGCAATCATTCACTAAGACATATCCTAGACTCATATAATGTTGTGCACTTAACTGAATTTTCTTGTAATCGTTGCGTTCTCGTCTCTTTCAGATAAACCAGAAGGTTGCAGGCTCAGGTAAAACCGGACGCACAAGCTCCTGTGTAATGCATGAGCTCTCACGCCTGGACCAACACTTTCCCACAATCCCACATTCCTGCACTTTTCATTAATATATTGATGAATGATGAAAGTTGGTCGTTTCTGTTCTGAGATCAGACTGAAACACGGACCATTACTAATTCACCTCACATGTGTTTGACCAGTGCAACGGAGATTAGTAAATACATTTAAAATCATTTAAAAATAATTTAATAAAAACTGTTAAAATATATTTAAATAACAAAATCATATTTAATAACTATTTTTTAATATTTATTTTAATATGGCATCCATTTTGCGGAGTAAAAAAGCACTCAAAAAGAAAACAAACTCCAAACTGGCCTGAACTGCTTGAAGATATGGTCCCCTATCACACCCCACCCCGTCTATCTCTCAGCCCTTCTGGCTCCTCGCTGCGGCGGCACTCACCCGGGCTGGTCCGGCTGGGTAAACTGCCTCTCTTGCAGGGTTTAGCTTTGCTTTTGCTCTGCGCCGGTGCTGCACTGGAGTCCGACATGCTGCCGACTGTCTGTCTGCAGAGACGGATGGAGAGAGAGAGAGAGACGGGACGAGAGAGCGCTAGGAGACTCTCTTATCAGAGCAGGAAGATATGCATGGGGGCGGGGCTTGGGGAGGCGGAGCCACTCCTATCATACATCAGCAGAGGGGAGGGGCTTAGGATTCCCCCACAACAGCTCAGCCTCATTTTGATGTGTTGCTGCAGCAACCATGCAGCAAGAATGACATCACTGAGAGAGAGTGTTCCCAATGGCATGCTAGCATACTGTTTCTGCAGTATGCAGGGGTTTCTAAAGTGAGAGGTTTCCACGCCCGGGTCCCAGTCTCTGCGGCGTCCTAATGACCGCAGGTTCCAACGTGTGTGCCAATTTTCAAGAGTTTTTGAGCATGTTAAGGCCTCCAAAAAGCCCTGGATAGTCGAAGAAAAAAAAAAATAAATAAATAAAATAATCCTTAGGAAATCAATAGGCCCCTGCGCCTTAGTGGCTTGGGCCCTAATTAAAACTAATTACGCAAATGATCTATTTGTAATTTTGACAAAATGTCCAGTGGGGGATAATGTATCCCACAATGCAACGTGCTCAGCAAATTAACTGATTATTTAATCATATTTCTTGACTCACGATTTGATCGAACTTACGAAAAGATCAAATACGTTCCGAATGGCATGCTAGCATACTACTTCTGCAGTCTGTAGGGTTTTCTAAAATGAACTGAGTTGTAAAGCAAAAAATAAAAAAAAATAAAAAGTGCATTATAAAGAAAAAAGATTACAAAAAATAAAAACCGATTAATAAATAAATAAATAAACAGACAAAATATTAAAAATGCGATTTTTTTTCATAGCATACTTTGATATTGTAGTATGCAAACAGAATGGAGTATGCATTACGTTCAGCGCATTTACAGACACAGACACCACAATAATTACGTAATAAGAAGAACTTTTTTTTCACGCGGACTTTCAACTCTGTTAAACCGAGAACTTTGACCTGGTTAAACATTCACCTGATCGGAGTTCAGCTCTGATCTGATATAACCGCGAATTAAGTAAAAAAAATATATATATATTTTTTAAACTGCTTCTTTAAGAAATGAATCCAGTCATGCAAAAGTGCCAAACAATGAAAACACCAATTACAGATTCGCAGATGAACTTGAGTCGATAGTATCAAAAAACAGTGAGGAATCGTGTATTACAGTCTAATGCTGTGTGCATTATTGCACTATTGCTTCTTATGTGTAACAGCATTGGATATATATCATATGCGTGTATGTATGTAGGCTAGTTGAGCAGAACTAGCTGTTATACAGTGTTGAATGCTGTTATAGACAGTTTCGTTGTTCTGGAGTCACTCGTCATGTCTGATCCGGTTTGAGCCAAACTCAGATGCTGATGAAAAGATGATGATAATTAATAACAATAACAGCCTAATGGTAGGTAGTTTCGGTGTTTAATATCAGCCGGATGACTGCTGAAGTTCCTCCCTTAATCCGGATTTCGGAGTCTCGTTAATAAAGTCGGAGTGTATTCGGACCCTTCAAGTTTTTCAGGAACTTTTGATAAAAAATTTCGCCGAAAAATGGAGTCGCGCTTAAAGGGGCCGCGGCACATTTACACGCGGGACTGATCAGAACGCGATTTAAATCGAATGTGATTAGATCTGAACTATCGCTGGTGTACAGGTACCTCAGAGTTATTTTAAGACACTAAATCAATAAATGACGTGTATAAGCTGAATCAGAGGAGTGTTTTACGAGTGAAAGTAGATGGTGTCTGGGCTTGGTTCCATTCCGTTCCGCACCAGCAGGAGGCGCTGTTCAGTTTCTCTTCCATTTCAAAGTACTTTATTGCTGTTATCCATTATTTTAATTCAACATTTCGAATCCAAACCATCAATACATAGAAAAAGACGGCGACATATATAGTTCTTTATACATTTTCTTATGTTAAATTACACGACCAGTCAAAAGTTTTTGAACAGGCTGCATTTATTTGATCCGAAATACAGCAAAAGCAGTAATATTGTGAAATATTTTTACTATTTAAAATAACTGCTTTCTATGTGAATATCTGTTAAACTGTAATTTATTACTGTGATTTCAACGCTGAATTTTCAGCATCATTACTCCAGTCTTCAGTGTCACATGATCTTCAGAAATCATTCTAATATTCTGATTTGCTGCTCATGAAAAATTTATTATTATTATTATGCTGAAAACAGCGGAGTAGAATTTTTTCAGGTTTCTTTGATGAATAGAAAGTTCAGAAGAACAGCATTGATCTGAAATAGAAATCTTTTGTAACATTATAAATGTCTTTATCATCACTTTTGATCAATTTAAAGCATCCTTGCTAAATAAAAGTATTAATTTCTATAATTTCTTTGAATCGTTCTGTTAATCAAAGAATCCTGAAAACAAATGTACTGTTTTAAATATTAATTATAATAAATGTTTATAGAGCAGCAAATCAGCATATTAGAATGATTTCTGAAGATCATGTGACACTGAAGACTGGAGTAATGATGCTGAAAATACAGCTTTGATCACAGAAATACATTACAGTTTAACAGATATTCACATAGAAAGCAGTTATTTTAAATAGCAAAAATATTTCACAATATTGCTGTTTTTGCTGTATTTTGGATCAAATAAATGCAGGCTTGGTGAGCAGAAACATTCAAAATCTTACTGATTAAAAACTTTTGACTGGTAGTGTATATATGTACAGTAGTTTACTGCCAGATATGATTATATTCACGCAATGAACCTTTAGCACATGAAACATCACGTATAGATTCATGATGCTGTGAAGGTTTTGTCTTTTATTTGCATGTTTTGTTTAGTTGTTTTGTCATGTCTGCTGCTCTTCCTGACGTCTTTATTGGTTCTGTGTTGTCCTTTGGTTCTCTACATTGTTCATGTTTGACATAATTAATGTTGTGTGGAATGTTAATTCATGTCATGTTAATTGAAGTTTTTTTTTTTTTTTTAAATCCTTCAAACGGTTATTAACAGTATTGCTTGAAGCCCCGAAGCAAAGGCACCACTTACGTTACTTTCAGAAAACACTGATCCAGGTCACTACACTTCTCTCTCCAGAAGAAAAGACTAATGTAACCTCACATGTGCTTCAATTAGAGTTTCAAAAGAGTTACTTTGCTCAGATTTGCCAAAATACTAAAGTCTACAATCAAAAGCCACTAAACTAAAGCATTTCTCATCAAATTTTCCCAACACCAAATCTCGCAGTTAATCAAATGCAAATTTATCCAAACGAACAATCACATTTACTGGTTACTGTATGTTTTCATTAACTTTTACATTAACTTTAACTTATACACACAGAATGAACAGTAGTTTAGTGTGATAAACTAGTGCATGGGTGCATTAAGAGTGCACACGTTCACTGCTTGATTTAGTCTGTTAGAATGACCCCGATATTCAAGATGTGAAGGAAAAAGTCTGTTTGACTTTTCATATGTTTTATATTTTCCTCATATAACATAGTTAAGCAATATCACATGAGCAAGAGTGCTGTTTTTCACAAATATCAGCACGTTTGCAAATGTTATTTTGATTTCATACAACAGTTAACATCGAGTTTGTGCTCTATTTCTCAACAAACTGTTCCAAACAAATCCACAGAAGAACCGCTGATCTCTCAGTGCGACACTTGGTACTGAATAAAGCCGCATTTTCGAAAGAATCGGGTGAGTCAATGACTCATTCGTTTCTGAATTGGTTTAATGAATGATTCAATGACTCATTCATTAAAGTAAAAGTTCACCCAAAAATGAAAATTTGCTTAAATGTTTATTTTTGAGATGTTTTTAACTGTAAACCGTTGCTTCCAGCTAAAACACGAGTCCATAATCCATAATAACGCTTCCTCCAGTGAAAAAGTGCATCTCCTGTTGTCTCTCACATCAAAATCCAGCCACATATTTGTTTAGAGCTGTTTAAACGCTGCTTGATCTGTGCAGATTTCTCTCCTGATTCAGACCAGAACACGTTTTCACTGGAGGAAGCGTTATTATGGATTATGGACTCTATGGTATTTTAGTTAGAAATGTCTTAATGCTGGATTAGTTTCAGCTTTTGTCTTCTCCAGATGTTAACTGATGGACTGGATTACTTGTGGATTATTGTGATGTTTTTATCAGACTCTCATTCTGACGGCACCCATTCACTGCAGAGCATCCATTGCTGAAACACTGATGCAATGCTACATTTCTACAAACCTGATGAAGAAACAAACTCATCTACATCTCGGATGCCCTGAGGATGAGGACATTTTCAGCTAATTGTAATTTTTAGGTGACCTGTTCCTTTAAGATGCAGCTTCTGTTTTTTCTGTGCAAAGATGGATTTCGTTGATACTGATTTCATTTGATTGGTAACAGTCCTGTAGTGTCTTGTTATCCTAATTGAATTTATTGATTAAATGCAAGAAATTGACATTAAAGATGATGAATGGGTATCTAATCCAACACTCCTGCTGTTAGTTTTCATGCTGAAGTTTTCAAATTCATTTAAAAATGTAAGATCAGCAAAAGCTTGTTGATGGATGTGGGAGCGGAAACTATGTCTGAGGTCACAGCCAGATGAATATCACAGCTCAGTCGTGTTTCAGAATGCTTTCAGCCATTTTAAGCAGCACTATGCAGTGAACCGATGAAGAGAATGTTTCTCAAATTAGTTTTGTTCTGTTTGTGTTTGTGGCGTCTGGTCGGTGAGTTTGAAATGTGTTTTTATGGTTCTGGTACCATCTAATAAATTAGTCCGAGAGGATTAACATTCACTGATATTCTCATATGCACATAAATGAGTGTGATTTTACTCAACTCTTTGTACAGTTGTAAGGGATTGACTCAATTAAATATAAAGCTCAAAGTTATCGTTCAGTTTTAAAAGTCTTAAATGGTTAGAAGTGTTTTAGTCAAGCTTCATGACAAACTCTGTTCTTCAGGAGTGTTTGGTTACACAGCACGGGCATCAGTGTCAGTGATTAAAGGAGAAGCTGTCACTCTAAACACTCGTCTTACTCAAATAAATCAGGGTGATTGGATTCAGTGGTGGTTTGGGAAATATTTGATAGTTGATACCAACGTAACGACTGGCAGCATGACTGTATATGATGATGGTCTTGATGGGAGATTCAGAGACAGACTAAAGCTGGACAATCAAACCGGATCTCTGACCATCACAAACACCACAACTGAACATGCTGGACGTTATGAATTACAGACCAGACCAATGAGCAAAAGTTTCTATCTCACTCTCTATGGTGAGTTAAATATTTGTTTCACTTGCTTATATTTTAAGGTGAAATTTAAATTTGAAGCTAATTTATCATGAAGTTATTTAAAAGTCTCAATCTGTGACAAACCCTGTTTCTGCGCGTGTTTGTGATGCAGAAGAAATATCAGCGACTGAGGGAAATTCTGTCACTCTAAACATTAATCTTACTGAAGTAAGTGACAGCGACATACTGTGGGAGTGTGAAACAGAGATGGCTTTAATAGCTGAAATCATCAGAGCTGCTGGACGATTCTCCAGATTTGATGGTCCTGACGGGAGATTCAGAGACAGACTGAAGCTGGACAATCAAACCGGATCTCTGACCATCACTAACACCACAATTGAACATGCTGGACGTTATAAACTAACGATAACTGGAAGAAAACGGGTATCAAAAGCATTCAGAGTTTCTGTCTATGGTGAGTAGAGAACATCCAGTCTTTCAAATGATCATTTTATAGTTCGAGATTGACACAATGACCAGAAAATAATTCTTATGTTTTCAGCTCGTCTGCCTTTTCCTGTCATTAGCAGTAATTCTTCACAATGTTCATCATCATCATGTTCACTGGTGTGTTCAGTGGTAAATGTGGGTCACATGACTCTCTCCTGGTACAAAGGAAACAGTTTATTGTCCAGCATCAGTGTGTCTGATCTCAGCATCAGTCTCTCTCTACCTCTGGAGGTGGAATATCAGGATAAAAACACCTACAGCTGTGTTCTCAACAATCCCATCAGCAACCAGACTCAACATCTGGACATCACTCAACTCTGTCCAGGGGTGGACTTAACCAATAAGTGAGGTAAGTGGCCGCTTAGGGCCCTGGGGAATCAGGGGGCCCCATCTGATTGGTGGAATGTATTTGGCGAACGCTCCAGTGTATATTGGTGTTCTGGAGCACTTTTTGCGCATTTTCTATAGGTTTTATAACCCTGTCTCACTGTCTCAGAACAGAGATATTCACCTCAGTGAAGAAATGTCATGATTTTATTTGTCTTGATGTTTCACAATCAAACAAATGCGATGACTGGAGATTTTTTTTTATGTTTTGATAATGTCTTCTTTGGTGATCCGAAAAAAATAAGGTAGCCTAATATGGCTTTAGATTTAGAACAGCATCAGATTGACTAATTATTTACTGAAGTTGTGAAGGGGTAAATAAACTATAAACTATGAGAGAGAAAGCAAGCAAAATAAGGGTTAGGTCCGCCCCTGACTCTGTCACACATGTTCAGGTACGGAAGCGCTAATATTAGTGTTTATTACGCGGCTTTGTGGAAAACTCGATTCTGATTGGTCAGTCGCTTGATTCAAGTATTTCCTCATATCCGCTGTCGTCCACAGCAATTTCAGACCGCATATTTGGTTTAGGCGTGGACTCGCGCTCTCTTGATTCATACAAATGCATCTGGCGCCATATTGTGCCTCAGTTATTACTTAAAGGGGTCATATGATGCGATTTAAATTGTTCCTTTCTCTTTGGAGTGTTACAAGCTCTTGGTGCATAAAGAAGATCTGTAAAGTTGCAAAGACTAAAGTCTCAAATCCAAAGAGATATTCTTTATAAAAGTTAAGAGTCAGCCACGTCTACCTAAAATGGCTCGTTCTAACACGCATTCGGCCAATCACAACGCACTGGATAGCTGGCCAATCACAGCACACCTCGCTTTTCAGACCGATGAGCTTTGTACAAATCGAGGCGTTTCAGAAAGGCGGGGCATAGAGGAGAAACAATAATGTACAGTATGTGGAAAATAATGTGTTTTTTGAACCTTAAACCGCATAAACAGATTTCATTACACCAAATACACAAAATAATGTTCTTTTTAGCAACATCATATGACCCCTTTAAGACTTAAGTCATGGGTCGGCAACTTTTTGGGCATGAAGTGCCATTTATAATTGTTCTGGTTAACCACTGAGCCAGTAAGCCCCCCACCTTTTTTTTAAATGCATGCTGTATTTATGTAGTACAGATTTTTTAGTGTTCAGATGAAAATCTGTATTTGATTATGTGCAGAATCTTACATATTTCTGAAGCACTTCTTTGTAAATTGTTTTTTAAACTTTTTAAAATCCTAAAAATGTATTTGTTTTAATGTTTAAATTAGACTTTGAATAACGGATATTAATGCACTGCTTTAATTGAAGCGGTTCCTCTGGCAGCGCTGGACATTTACTTGCTTACTGCTTACCTGCATTCCCTTCTTACAGGCCTGAAATCCCTCGTACATAGGGCTGTTCGATTCCAAATTTTTTGGAATCGATTCAAATTTCTGGTTCTGGAATCGATAGGATTCGAGTCAAAGAATCGATTCTTTTTCGATTCTTGTTTTGTTTGCTTTGCCCGTGAAGTCATAGTCCACAGCTCAGCAGGGACATGCGTTTATCGCATGAATTGAACAAGACATGAAGCTAGGGCTGGACGATATGGCCAAATTTTATATCACGATGCGATATAATTCCGATATCGATATGAACACTATTTGTCTGAAATAGAAATCTTTTGTAACATTATAAATGCCTTTATCATCACTTTTGATCAATTTTAAGCATCCTTGCTAAATAAAAGTATTAATTTCTATAATTTCTTTCCCAAAAAAATAATAAAAATTATACTGAATGGAATAGTGTATAATGTTACAAAAGCTTTTTATTTCAGATAAATGCTGATCTTTGGATCTTTCTATTCATCAAAGAATCCTGGGGGGAAAAAATGTACTCAACTGTTTTAAATATTGATAATCAGCAAATCAGCATATTATACTGATTCCTGAAGATCATGTGACACTGAAGACTGGAGTAATGATGCTGAAAATACAGCTGCGCATCACAGGAATAAATTACATTTTAAAATCTATTCAAAATAGAAAGCAATTTTAAATAGTAAAAATATTTCAAAATTTTGGCTGTACTTTGGATCAAATAAATGCAGGCTTGGTGAGCAGAAGAGACTTCTTAGAAAGAAAGAAAAAACATTAAAAATCTTACTGTTCAAAAACTTTTGACTGGTAGTGTAGGCTGATTATTCTTATAGATTTGAAACAAATGTGCTTCAGCCAGAAAAACAGGGTATGAAAAGTGCTCCGAGTCACTGCAGAAAACAAAAAAATTGAACAACAACAAAAACTGGAAATGTTGCTGGAGACGGGCTTATTGAAAATGCAAACTGATTGTCTGCCAGCAGGAGGCGCTTTTGGAGTGATAGAACTCGCGGTTTCCCTGGTAACAGCTGGAATCAAAGCAGCTCCACTCATGAATGCTACTTTATCAGATCAAATGAAAATGCCATCGAAACTTTTCTGAAGACAGTCGGTTCCCTTCAGAGATACATTCATATAAAACACCCGCGCCGTGTTGATTTTGAAACGTGCAG
>NW_015545525.1:35793-40070 GCF_001515605.1 Sinocyclocheilus anshuiensis | reverse complement strand
GCCGGTGTCCTGCAGAGTTTAGCTCCAACCCTAATCAAACACACCTGAGCATGCTAATCAATGTCTTCAGTATCATTAGAAAATCACAGGTAGGTGAGTTTAATCAGGGTTGGAGCAAAATTCTGTAGCGCATTGGCCCTCCAGGGCAAGATTTGAGGAACCCTGATATAAAACACCGCATTCGGGTTCCGATCGGCTGAAGGGCTTTATAAAATCCTCTTTTTCAAAACTATTGAAATTTAAAGAAATCTCAACTGGAAACAAGACTGGTCAAATTTACAGCATTTTACAAACAATCTGATATAGAAAGTTAAAAAATAAATCTGGAATGTAATAATGATTTAATCGTTTAAAAAAAAATTGACATGATTGGAATTAAAATGATAAATTGAAATTGAAATGATACTATAGCCTACTTAATTCAGCTACTTTAATCCTATGACAAATAAAACAGCTGTAACTGATATTTAGCGTTACTGACTGATCTGAACTAAACTCATGTTTGATGTTTTTATTCCTCAGACTCTCTCCGAAGTTGGGACTCTATTGAAGCTGTGATCCGATTGGTCGTCACTGCTCTGGTGGGCGTGGCTGCCGCCGCTGCTGTTGTTGTTCTGGTTTATGACTTCAGATCCAGGAGAGCTGAACAGAATGTTTGATTACTGGTTTTTAAAGTCTTTCTATATTCCTCTTCCTCAAATACTGAACTCTGAACTTTGTTAGTTTGAATCTTAATTTGAATCTTAGTTTGAATTTCAACATTAAGATGTTTGATGTTCATATCCACTTTAGAAGATGTTCTATTCTATTTTATTGTATTCTATTCTATAATAAACATGATTACAGCAGTGTTTGTTTCCTGTTCCTGGCACAGATATTCAATATCCTGGCATGTTTGTATTCATTGATTGTGTTTATATGAAAATTAATCAAATTAAAATATAAAAGAACTTTTCTACACACAGTTATAGTGGATGATCTGTTCCTGCAAAGCCATTAGAGAAACTCTGAAATTATTCTGAGGAGAAACAATTGAGACATTTGATAAGAAATGAAGAACAAGCCAAACACTCCCTTACGAAAAAGCAGTTTATTCAAGTGTGCTATTAGTATACTTCTTTTAAATTAAAAAATAGGAAAGTATACTTTTAGTCTACTTTTTATGTACTTCTCAGAAATATACTTAAAATGACGTTTAAGCATACTTGACTTGTGCTCCTAGAATCTGTGTTTTCATTGTTATACTAGTACACATCTTCTGCACAGAATTTCCAAAAAACACAAGCGAAGAAGTAATCGAAACAATAGATGCTTCCACATGTAATCTAACACGATCATCAGACATAAAACAGCATCAAAACTGTGTAACCTTATGGAATAAAATGTCGACCAATGAAGAGGTAATAATAACTGTCAAGCTTTGGGGTGTTGATCGACTTTATCTACATTTTGATTATCATTCTGAATCCAATTCATAGTCTTTTTTCAGCTTTTTGTTCAAAATGTTGTTTATTTCTTTCAATCCAATTCATAGTCTTTTTTTTCAGCTTTTTGTTCAAAATGTTTATTTCTTTATTTTTTATTTATGAAACTTACCCACATCCAAGTGTTTAAAAAGAATGCATGAGTCCCTGCATCAGAAAAAAAAGTTTTATTCAGAATCACCACAAAGATTCTGTTAATAATCAGTTTTGTTTGGATATTAGTAATTTCAAAATGTAATTTTCGAACCGTTTACTTTAGAAAACCATCATAAAGTTATTTAAAGTCTTAATCTGAGACAAACCCTGTTTCTGTTTGTTCTTCAGGTGTGTTTGCTGGTCCAGACGCAGTGAAGTCAGTGTCAGTGATGGAGGGAGATTCAGTCTCTCTACAGACTAACACTAAACTACAGACAGAGAATCTCATTACGTGGACATTTGGACTTTCAGAGACTCGTATCGCTGAAATCAATAAAAAGGCTGGAATCTTCGACACATTTGATGGTCCTGATGGGAGATTCAGAGACAGACTGAAGCTGGATCATCAGACTGGATCTCTGACCATCACAAACACCAGAAACACACACTCTGGACTTTATCGGATAACCATCATCAGGAGTGGGACAGAGAAAACATACAGATTCAATGTTACTGTTTCTGGTGAGTCACAATTACACTGCAGTTTGTGCTGCTAGTCTTAATAATTATACACAAATAATTAAACAACCTAGTCATTTAATATCACGTACACTTTTATTGATGCATGTTATTTTTTGCCTTTTTTTTGCATCAGCTGTATTTATTTATACTGAACATTTTATAGCACACCTCTGCATGACGATAGGTCTTCAGCCGACCCTTTTCGTCTCATGTGCATCTGATTGACAGATAAACTGTGTGCTCTTATTTCAGAGTTTCTGTCCTTTTGCAAAGATTTGGCTTTGTACATTCAGTTAAAAAGGACAAACTTTATAATTCAACTGAGCTGTGCACATGTACTTTATCAGATACATTAGGCCTATGTTCTTTCTTGCTCCATCCATGCAATAAATGCATGTCCTCAATGAATGAGCGTATTTGCTCAGGTAATGTCAATGGTGTGGCCCATTTCAGACGCAAAATTACAATTTTGGGGGTTTGAGAAAGTAATTAAGATGAAGACTAACAAAATCTACATTAAACACTCATTGATTATTCTCTCATGTTTCCAGCTCGTCTGCCTGTTCCTGTCTTCAGCAGAATATTTTCTTCATCATCATCATCATCATCATCATGTTCACTGCTGTGTTCAGTGGTGAATGTGAGTCACGTGACTCTCTCCTGGTACAAAGGAAACAGTTTATTGTCCAGCATCAGTGTGTCTGATCTCAGCATCAGTCTCTCTCTACCTCTGGAGGTGGAATATCAGGATAAAAACAGCTACAGCTGTGTGCTCAACAATCCCATCAGCAACCAGACTCAACATCTGGACATCAGTCAACTCTGTCACACATGTTCAGGTACAGCAGCACTGATATTAGTGTTTACTACGCAGCTTTGTGGAATACTCAATTCTGATTGGTCAATCACTTTATTAAAGTATTTCCTAATATTCGATGTCATCCACAGCAACGCTGTCCCTGATAGCACACGTACATCACGGAGACGTCTATTTGACGTCTGCATTTACATCTGCAAGACGTATTTTTTAGACTCAGATAGCACACATATGTCTGCAAGATGGCTGTTAAAGATCGCTTCATCTGGAAAGCATCTACTGTGTACAAACATCTGATAGACGTCTGTAAGATGTCAGTTTTACATACATTCTAAATCATAAACATCTTCAATTAAATTCAATTCAAGTTTATTTGTATAGCGCTTTTCACAATACAGATCATTGCAAAGCAGCTTTACAGAAAATTACGTTTCTACGATATATTCAGTAGTAGCTTGTCAGTAGTGACTATGTCAAATTGATGTACATATGGCAGAAATGTACTGTAAAATTCAGTTTTCTCAGGTGTTCGGTCATCTCAGGTCTTTGTAAGGGCTGGATCCAGACTGAAGCTTGTGTAATTCCTAGTTGTGTCAATTCTGATGTCAATCCCGTGGCAGAAACAGAGGAACAAATAGAGACATAATTAGCGTAGCTGCTGTTCCAACCAAGCAAAATTGATTTGTTCATCCCATGCTAAAGAATAATAATGTGCATTTGATCAGATATAACTGCAGTACAAGATTATGAGATACATTATTTGAATGCTTGGCCAAAGAGATGTGTCTTTAATCTAGATTTAAACAGAGAGAGTGTGTCTGAACCCCGAACGTTATCAAGAAGGCTATTCCAGAGTTTGGGAGCCAAATGCGAAAAAGCTCTACCTCCTTTAGTGGACTTTGCTATCTTAGATACTACCAAAAGTCCAGAATTTTGCAACCTTAGGGAGCCTGATGGATTGTAGTGTGGTAGAAGGCTAGTTAGGTATGCAGGAGCTAACCCATTAAGGGCCTTGTAGATAAGTAATAATATTTTGTAACTGATAAAGAACTTGATAGGTAGCCAGTGCAGAGACTGTAAAATTTGGGTAATATGATCATATTTTCTTGACCTGGTTAGGACTCTAACCACTGTATTTTGGACTACCTGTAGCTTTTTTATTGAAGATGCTGGGCAACCATCTAGCAGTGCATTACAATAGTCCAGTCTAGAGGTCATGAATGCATGAACTAGCTTTTCTGCATCAGAAACAGGTAACATGTTTCGTAACTTGGCAATGTTTCTAAGATGGAAGAATGCTGTTTTTGTAACATGGGAAA
>NW_015545525.1:33686-35738 GCF_001515605.1 Sinocyclocheilus anshuiensis | reverse complement strand
GTTTCTAAGATGGAAGAATGCTGTTTTTGTAACATGGGAAATATGATTTTCAAGTTGCTGTCTAATTTAACACCCAGATTTTTGACTGTAGAGGAAGTAACAGTACATCCGTCTTGTTGCAAATTGTAATCCAAAAGATTCTGTGTACTGCTTTTTGGTACAATATGTAATATCTCTGTCTTATCCGAATTCAATAGGAGAAAATTATTGGTCATCCAATCTTTTACATTTTTAACACATTCTGTTAGCTTAGATAATTTAGATGTTTCATCTGGTCTTGTTGAGATATATAGTTGAGTATCATCAGCATAACAATGGAAACTAATTCCGTATTTTCTAATAATATTACCAAGGGGCAACATGTATATTGAAAATAGCAGAGGACCTAGGACAGATCCTTGTGGCACTCCATACTTTACTGGTGATAATTGAGATGACTCCCCGTTTAAGTAAACAAAGTGGTAGCGATCGGAGAGGTAGGATCTAAACCATCTTAAAGCCTGCCCTTGAATACCTGTATAGTTTTGTAATCGATCTATGAGTATGTCATGATCTATAGTGTCGAACGCAGCACTAAGATCAAGTAAAACTAGCAATGAGATGCAGCCTTGGTCTGACGCAAGAAGCAAGCCATTTGTAATTTTAACAAGTGCAGTTTCTGTGCTATGGTGGGGCCTGAAACCTGAAATTCTTCATAGAGATATTTTTTTGCAAGAAGGAGCACAATTGAGCAGACACAACTTTTTCTAAAATTTTAGACATAAACGGAAGTTTTGAAATGGGTCTGTAATTTACCAGTTCATTAGGATCTAGTTGTGGTTTCTTAATAAGAGGCTTAATAACAGCCAGCTTGAATGGTTTTGGGACATGACCTAAAGATAACGATGAGTTAATAATATTGAGAAGTAGTTCTTCTGCTGCAGGTAACAACTCTTTCAGTAATTTACTGGGTACAGGATCTAACAGGCATGTTGGTTTAGATGCAGTGATAAGTTATTTAGCTCATCCTGTCCTATATTTGTAAAGCACTGCGGTTTTTCTTTGGGTGCGATGAATGAAGCTTAAGTATTAGATGCTGTAGAATCTACATTTGTTATTGCTCCTCGTGACCCCAAAAAGAATCCGGGTCTCTGGCTATGGTCTGCTTCATTGTAGTTGATCTACAGGGCCCCTTTCTGGACGCCCTGGACAATTACGTATAAGTCGTTCATCTACCATAGCACGGTGTGATTGAATAGGTTCCCGTAGCGTCTAACGACGCAGTACGAAGTGAAGTATCGAAAGTTAACGTACTCGGTTACTAACGTAACCTCGGTTCCCTGAGATATGGGAACGAGTACTGTGTCTGCTAAGACGCTATAGGAAAAAGCCTTTTTTCTCCTGAACTGAAGCCTTTTTTTGAAGCGGAGCTGCATGAGCCTATGGCAACAAAGCCGGCCAGAATGGGCAGGGCATCTGGCTATATAAGCAGACGTTCACCACAGGATTCTCAGGTTACTTCGACTGAAGCGACGACTGAGTCGTACGGCTACATAGCACGACTAGCAACACAGTACTCGTTCCCGTATCTCAGGGAACCACGCTATGGGAAAAGTCCTTTTTCTCCGTTAACTGAAGTCTTTTTCAATAACACAGTGTAACTGCACAGCCGTTGGTTCGTGCAGTGAATTAAAAATGAACCAATGGATCGGCAGCGGAGCTGCACGAGCCTATGGCAATGAAGCCCGCCAGAGGCATTTGCCATAGGATCCTCAGGTTACTTTGACTGAAGCGACGACACTGAGTCGTGCAGCTACGTAGCACGGCTAGCAACGCAGTACTCATTCCCGTATCTCAGGGAACCAAGGTTACGTTAGTAACCGAGTACGTTCCCTGTCGATACTACACTCGTACTGCGTGTGCTAAGATGCTATGGGAACACAGTACAATCACGCTGTGCTATGGTAGAGGAACAACTATAAGTATCATAACTTCCATAAGCAAACAATGCCCACAGCGAAGTTTACAACAACCCAAGGCTAAGACGGGCTGAGCTTCGTGAGGTCACACCCG
>NW_015545525.1:28124-33479 GCF_001515605.1 Sinocyclocheilus anshuiensis | reverse complement strand
TGGGGCCATCTGGCTATATAAGCGGGCGTTCGCCACAGGATTCTCAGGTTACTTCGACTGAAGTGATGACTGAGTCGTGCGGCTACATAGCACGGCTAGCAACGCAGTACTCGTTCCCGTATCTCAGTTGATACTGTTGATACTACACTCGTACTGCGTCTGCTAAGACACTATGGGAACACAGTACAATCACGCCATGCTAAGGTAGAGGAACGACTATAAGTATCATAACTTCCATAAGCAAACAATGCCCACAGCGAAGTTTACAACAACCCAAGGCTAAGACGGGCTGAGCTTCTTGAGGTCACACTCGGCCTGGTTAATCGTTCCAGAGTACTCCTGCAACTTCGGCACCCAGGGGTCAAGAGCTGACAGGTGAGCTAATGCCAGAGAGCTTGAGCGATATGGTCAAGGGCTCTCTGTCAGATCTGTTTGTGTAACGCGGCGCGTCTCTTCAAGCGGAGAGGATTTCCAGGTTGTAAAACCTTGCGAATGTGGATGGCGAGGCCCAGCCGGCTATATCCGCAATGGACACACTGCTGGACCATGCCCAAGACGAGGCGATGCCTCTAGTAGAATGGGCCCATACTCCAATGGGACATTGAAGGCCCAAGGAAGAGTATGCTAGCGTGATGGCGTCTACTATCCATCTAGAGAGTCTTTGCTTCGTGACCGGATGCCCTTTGGTGCAGTTACCGAAGCTGACAAAGAGTTGTTCCGACTGTCTATAAGGGGCGGAGCGCTCAATGTAAATTCTCAAGAGCTCTGACGGGGCAGAGCAGAGATAACTCTCTGTCCTCTTCAGAGGGAGGAAGCGCAGAGAGAGTAATGACCTGTGCTCTGAATGGAGTGGAGAGCACCTATGGTACGTAACCATGCTTTGGTTTTAGGACGACCTTAGAGTCGTTAGGCCCGAATTCCAGGCAGGCAGGGCTAATGGAGAGCGCCTGCAGGTCCCCTATTCGCTTTACTGATGCTAGTGCCAGAGCAGTCTTCAGTGACAATGACCGAATGTTGGTAGACTGTAGCGGCTCAAAAGGAGGGCCCTTCAGGGCCCTCAGCACAGTGGGCAGATCCCATGAAGGGACGGTTAGGGGACGAGGCGGATTCAGCCTCCTGGTGCCCCTTAAGAAGCAGATAGCCACGCTGTTTCTGCCCTCCGATTGGCCCGCAATAGGGGCATGAGAGGCCACTATAGCTGCCACATAGACTTTGAGAGTGGATAGGGAGCGTCCCTTATCCAGCAGCTTTTGCAGGAATGACAACACCTCTGACAGATCCGAAGTAGGAGGGTCTTTGCTGCGGTTTAGACACCAAGCGGAGAAAATAGACCACTTAAGGGCATAGAGGCATCTCGTAGATGGGGCTCTAGCCACAGAAATTGTGTTTAAGACTTGCTTTGGGAGGCTCGAAGGCTCCCGTCAAGCGGCCAAAGGTGTAGGGCCCATAGATCGGGCCAAGGGTGCCATATTGTCCCGTTCGCTTGTGGGAGGAGATCCAGTCTCAACGGAATGGGCCAAGGGGACGCTACCAACAGCTAAGTCAGCTCTAATAGCTACAGCTGGTTCATTCAGAGAGGGGCCACCAGGAGAACCTTGTGTTTTTGTTCCCTGATTCGCCTGATTACCTGTGGGATCAGGGCGATCGGGGGAAATGCATAGAGAAGGAGGTTGGGCCAATCGTGGGCCAACGCGTCCTTGTCCCTGGTCTTTGAGAAATAAATTTGGCAGTGAGAGTTGTCTTCTGAGGCGAAGAGGTCTACCTCAGCCTCGCCGAAGATCTCCCAGATCGTCTGAACCATCTGCGGATGGAGCGTCCACTCCTCTGAGGGATCATTGCTCCTTGATAACATGTCCGCTCCTTGATTCAATTTGCCCGGTATATGCGCCGCTCTCAGCGAGCGCAGGTTGAGTTGAGCCCATTCCAGGAGGCGCTCTACCAGAATGAAGAGACGCTTCGAGGAGAGGCCTCCTTGGCGATTTGTGTAGGACACCACTGACATGTTGTCCGACCGGATTAGCACATGGTGCCCTTTTAGGACTGGCAGGAAGAACTGACAGGCTCGACACACTGCTAGCATTTCCAGGCAGTTGATGTGGAAGCCTTTCTCCGCCTTCGACCAGTGGCCAAAAATCGGTATGCATTCGCACAGCGCTCCCCAACCTGTGTTGGAGGCATCTGTCGTGACAACTGTCCTTCTACAAACCATTCCCATGGTCATGCCCTGTTCCATCCAGCGAGAGCTCTTCCAGGGGACCAGGGCTGTTATACAGGCCTGATTCACCCTGATCTGCAGGCATCCATGACGCCATGCATGGGATGGAACCCGTGGTTTCAGCCAGTGCTGAAGAAGAAGAAGACCCAACTGTAGCGCTGGCGATGCCGCAGCCATGATGCCTCTGAAACGATTTGAGAGGGCGAGTGGTACCAATCTCGAAGGATTTCGCCAGCCTCCGTATGGCCAGAGCCTTGAAACGCTTTGAGAGGGCGAGTGGTCCCAATCTCGAAGGAGGTCGCCAGCCTCCGTATGGCCAGAGACCGTTCCGGTGCGACTACAGCTCTCATTTGGGCTGAGTCGAAAATTGTTCCCAGGAATGATATTCGCTGGCTGGGGAACAACGCGCTCTTGACAAAATTGACCCTGAGTCCCAGGCACTCTAGGTGGCTGAGGAAGAGGGTCCTGTGTCATACTAGTTCTGCCTCCGACTGGGCCAGAACGAGCCAGTCATCAAGGTAGTTGAGAATGTGGATTCCCATCTGTCTCAGAGGGGAGAGAGCCGTGTCCATGCACTTCGTAAAAGGCGAGGGGTTGGATCAACTCGAGTGACTGGCCGCACGGGGGCAGAATACTCATGAGTAATGGAAGAGGAAGTTTGCTCTCTTTTTGAAAATGTTTGTGTTTTATTTTTCCCGCTATAACAGCGGCTGATTGCTCGGGCGCTTGAACGGACCCATTGTTTGCAAAAAACACATTTTCCTCTGTACCCGGAGTTGAACGGGGTGTCAGGAGGTCTAAGAGAGGCTGCTTGGGAGGCGGTCCAGCCATAGCGAGACCTGGCCCCATCCTCTTTCCTGCTTTGGCAGGAAATGTCGCATAGCTTGGGACGATTTCTGTGCCTCCGTGAAGCGCTCGGCGAATCCTTCGACCGCCGGTCCGAAGAGACCCTTGGGAGAGATTGGAGCGTCATGGAAGGGAATCTTATCCGCGTCCTTGATTTCCATTAACGTCAGCCATAAATGGCGCTCGAGCACCACAAGGCTGGCCATCAATCTCCCGATCGCCTGAGCAGTGGTCTTGGTGGCGCGCAGAGCCAGGTCGGTTATGCTCCTCAGCTCCCTGAGGGTCACGGGGTCCAGGCCAGACTCGTCTGAGGATGCGAGGAGCTTGGCCTGAAAGACCTGGAGGATTTCCATTGAATGAAGTGCCGAAGCCACCTGTCCAGCTGAAGTGTAGGCGTGTCCAGCGAGAGCTGAAGTTGTCCTACACGGCTTGGACGGGTGAGCAGCCTTTGCTCTCCAGTCGATAGCCGTGGGCGGGCAGAGGTGCACAGCCAAAGACTCATCCAGGGGAGGCAGCTTATCGTACCCCTTCTCTTCAGCGCCGTCGATTGAAGTGAGGGCGGATGAAGCAGAAGTACGGAGGCGGGCGGAGTAGGGAGCGCGCCATGATCTGGTGAGTTCATCGTGGACCTCCGGGAAGAACGGAGAGGAACGCTGACGAGGGGCCTGGCGGCGCCCCAGCAGGAACCATTCATCCAGACGACTGCGAGAGGGCTCCTCTGGTGGAGACCACTCTAAACCCAGCTCTTTGACCGCTTTTGAGAGGATACGGAGAAGTTCGGCATCCATCCCGTTTTTGGCGGTGCTGGGCGCGGACGATGGCAAGGGGGTGGGGTCGGTCACTGAACCCAACAGCTCCTCTGCGTCCGAGGCTGTTAATGACATGCTGTCATCAAGCAGCTCATCCTCACTTCCCCCAAATGAGACCAGGTTGCTCGCGCCGGCAGAGGGACGCTGGTCAGACTGGGAGAAAATTTACGGAAGAACTCTCTCTCTGGGGCTAGGGCGAGGCACGCAGGATCTGAGCCGACGTGAGCTCGCTCACAGCCGGACGCTCGAGTCCTCTTCCCCGCTGATTTTTCCTCACAGGTCCCTGGGAGGAAGAAAACGGGAGGGTGGAAGGGGCGGAGTCGCTCTCTGAAAATAAAGCGATCCGTGAGTGAAGAGAGGTGAGACTGAAGTTCTCGCAGTGAGAACACTCAGTTCCCGAGAGCGCAGCTTCCGCGTGGGATTTTCCCAAGCAGGAAACACACTCGTTGTGGCCGTCATCGGCGTGCAGGGGAGACCAGCACGAACCGCAGTAACGGCATGGCATTTGCAACAACGCCAAGCTCTTTTAGTAAGCTCTTTTAGAATCGCCGGATGGCGGCAGGGGAAATGAACCGGAACTGCTGCGTCGCTGAAGCGGCGGAGAAGCAGGTCAGCCATGCTGAGAAGTCCCGATTCCAGCTGCGAAGGCATGTCAACGGCGAGCAGGCTTCGGATCAGCATAGAGCATAGTCGCTGCTGAAGGAGAAGAAATCTGAGAAGCCTGTGGCGAACTCCCGCTTATATATCCAGATGCCCCGCCCATTCTGGCTGGCTTTGTCGCCATAGGCTCGTGCAGCTCTGCTGCCGGAGCCATTGGTTCATTTTTTATACACTGCACGAACCAATGGCTGTGCAGTTTCACTGCGTGATAGAAAAAAGGCTTTTTCCCATAGTGTCTTAGCAGATGCAGTAAAAGTGTAGTATCAACAGGGAACCTTGGATTGTTTTGGTTATTTTCTATGAGTTTGTGGATATGCTCGGCCCTGGCAGCTTTTAGAGCCTGTCTATAGCTGGACATACTGTTTTTCCACGCAATTCTAAAAACTTCCAAGTTAGTTTTTCTCCATTTGCGCTCAAGATTACAAGTTTTTTTCTGTTGTACCATGGCACAGTACGTTTTTCTCTAACCTTTTTCAATTTGATGGGGGCAACAGCTTCTAGTGTATTAGAGAAAATAGTGCCCATGTTGCTAGTCATTTCGTCTAGTTCATGTGTATTTATGGGTACACAGAGCAGTTGAGATAAATCAGGCAGGTTATTTGTGAATCTGTCTTTGGTGGCTGGAACAATAGTTCTTCCTGGGCAATAACGTGGAGGCATATAGTTCATAACAGTAATACGCAGCATGCACGATACAAGGAAATGGTCAGTAACATCATCACTTTGAGGTACGATATCTATATCAGTAAGATCAATTCCATGCAATATAATTAAATCTAGCGTATGATTAAAACGATGAGTGGGCCCGGTGACGTTTTGCTTGAC
>NW_015545525.1:27281-28066 GCF_001515605.1 Sinocyclocheilus anshuiensis | reverse complement strand
AGATTTATTTTATTTGTGTTACTTATTTATTTGATTTGGGGCTTGTTTTAAAATGTAAATTTAGTTTTGTTATTTACATTTACATTATGTATAAATTTTGTTATTTAGCAAACGCTTTTGTCCAAAGCGACTAACAAATGAGGCAAATGGAAGAAATCAAAACCAACAAAAGAGCAATAATTTAAAGTTGCTCTGACAAGTCTCAGTTAGCCTAATGCAATACACGTAGCAAGGTTTAAAAAAAAAAGTTTTATTTTTAATTATATAATAAATAAAAAGAAGACAGATGGAATAGAAAAAGAATAGAGCAAGCTAGTGTTAGAGGCCTTTTTTTTGCTTTTGTTAATTGTATAATAAATAAAAAGAAAACAAATAGATAGAATACAAAAAGATTAGAGAAGCTTTTTTCTCTAACCTTTTTCAATTTGATGGGGGCAACAGCTTCTAATGTATTAGAGAAGATAGTGCCCATGTTGCTAGTTATTTCGTCTAGTTCATGTGTACTTATGGGTACACAGAACAGTTGAGATAAATCAGGCAGGTTATTTGTGAATCTGTCTTTGGTGGCTGGAACAATAGTTCTTCCTGGGCAATAACGTGGAGGCATATAGTTCATAACAGTAATACGCAGCATGCACGATACAAGGAAATGGTCAGTAACATCATCACTTTGAGGTACCATATCTATATCAGTAAGATCAATTCCATGCTATATAATTAAATCTAGCGTATGATTAAAACGATGAGTGGGCCCGGTGACGTTTTGCTTGACTCCAAAAGAGTTT
>NW_015545525.1:26688-27006 GCF_001515605.1 Sinocyclocheilus anshuiensis | reverse complement strand
CAGTAATACGCAGCATGCACGATACAAGGAAATGGTCAGTAACATCATCACTTTGAGGTACCATATCTATATCAGTAAGATCGATTCCATTAGCCTTTTCTTACATTAGCTGAATTAAATCTAGCGTATGATTAAAACGATGAGTGGGCCCGGTGACGTTTTGCTTGACTCCAAAAGAGTTTATTAGGTCAGTAAACGCAAGTCCTAATGCATCATTTGTATTATCAACGTGAATATTAAAATCTCCGACAATTAGCGCTTTATCAACAGTAACCAATAGGTCTGAGAGGAAATCTGCAAATTCTTTTAGGAAATCTG
>NW_015545525.1:8727-26362 GCF_001515605.1 Sinocyclocheilus anshuiensis | reverse complement strand
AAACGTACAGTATTTTGTCCAAGCAATAATAAAAGGACACATTTAATTTATAATTTGTCTTAAATAAAAAAAAATTGTGAATCGAATCAAATCGTGAAATCAAAATTGTGAATTGAATCGAATCGTGAGTTAAGTGAATCGTTACATCCCTAACAGTAACCAATAGGTCTGAGAGGAAATCTGCAAATTCTTTTAGGAAATCTGTATACGGCCCTGGTGGTCTATACACAGTAGCCAGAGCAAGAGATACGACACATTTCTTTTGCATATCTGACAGTGTAACATTAAGCAGAAGTATTTTGAATGAGTTAAACCTCTATCCTGTCTTATGAGTAACATTGAGAATATCACTATATATTGTTGCAACACCGCCGCCACGACCAGTCTGACGGGGCTCATGCTTAATGACAAGACATCTTCTAAACGTCTATTTGACATCTGATAGGAAACGTCCTATAGACGTATTGCAGATGAGCAAACACTCTAAAAAATATGTCTTGAAGATGTAAATGCAGACGTCAAATAGACGACTCTGTGATGTATGTGTGCTATCAGGGGAGTGTTTGCTCATCTGCAATACACGTCTATAGGACGTTTCCTATCAGATGTAAAATAGACGTTTATAAAATGTCTTTAAGATGTTTATGATCGGTATTTATCGCAAAATAAATCATGCTCTGCATTTGGGTTTCGATGGCTGAAGGGCTTTATAAATTCCTTTTTCAAAACTATTGAAATTTAAAGAAATCTCAACTGGAACCAAGACTGGTCAAATTTACAGCATTTTACAAACAATCTGATATAGAAAGTTAAAAATAAGTCTGGAATGTAATAATGATTTAATCGTTTGTAAGAATAAATTGCCATGATTGGCATTGAAATGATAAACTGAAATTGAAATGTTACAACAGTTTACTTAATTCAGCTACTTTAATCCTATGACAAATAAAACAGCTGTAACTGATATTTAGCGTTACTGACTGATCTGAACTAAACTCATGTTTGATGTTTTTATTCCTCAGACTCTCTCCGAAGTTGGGACTCTATTGAAGCTGTGATCCGATTGGTCGTCACTGCTCTGGTGGGCGTGGCTGCCGCCGCTGCTGTTGTTGTTCTGGTTTTTGACATCAGATCCAGGATCCTTTTGATTACTTGTTTTTAAAATCTTTCTATATTCCTCATTTTCAAATGCTTAAATGTGAACTTTGTTTGTTAGTTTGAATCGTAATTTGAATCTTTATTTTTTTGTCTGAATCTCAACATGTTTGAAGTTAATCTCGCAGATGATGTTCTATTCTATTTTATTTTATTCTGTTCTATAATAAACATTTGATATGATTACAGCAGCGTTTCCTGTTCTTGCACAGATATTGGTATGTTTGTATTCATTTATTGTGTTTATCAGAGAATGCTTTTCCACACACAGTTCTAGCAGGTGATCTGTTCCTGGAACATAAAGCCATTAGAGAAACTCTGAAATCAGTCTGAGAGGAGAAACATTTGATAAGAAATTATCAACAAATGAGCTGAAGACAGTAACAGGAGAGAGCAGAGCCAAACACTCTCAGGATCTCATGATCAAAAGCTTCTTTAAGACACTTTTAACTTCTCTAGTCACTGATCATGTTATGGGTCAGTTTATTTCTGTTGAAAACAACGCCATTGAACACAACTGCAAGAAGTTGAAGCGTACTGGAGCTCAAAGCAGTAAAATTCAGCGAGTGTGTATTAATCAGCAAAAAGAGGTGGATGTTCACACGTATCAACACTTATTTCAGCTGACGGTGCAGTTTCTCATGACTTTACTACAGAGCAGCCTCACATCAGCTCAAGAGTTTATCTCTCAATATTTGTGGACTGAAACCGTTGAAGATGTTTGACAGATTTTGGTTCTGTTTGTGTTTGTGGCGTCTGGCTGGTGAGTTTGAAATGTGTTTTTATGTGTTTGTTTTTTTTCTAAATGTCCTTTATGTAAAAACACTGAAGCCCAAACAGCTTTAGTTTCAGTCGTGACGTGATTATCGTCTGAAGTCAAAGTGTTTTCTGTGTTTGATGTTGTGGAGCTCAAAGCTCCTGCATCAGAAAAAAAAAGTTTTATTCAAAATGACCACAGAGATCCAGTTAATTAGTTTTGTTATTTGGATATAATTAATTTCAAATGTGTATTTTAAACTGTTTACTTTAGTAAACCATCATAAAGTTATTTAAAAGTCTTAATCTGGCTGTGTCTGTTTGTTCTTCAGGTGTGTTTGCTGATTCAGACGCAGTGAAGTCAGCGTCAGTGATGGAGGGAGATTCAGTCATAATCCCGAAGTACCTCCCACAGGATGCCACGAGGGACACGGTCGAATGCCTTCTCCAGGTCCACAAAACACATATGGACTGGTTGGGCAAACTCCCATGAACCCTCCAACACCCTAATGAGGGTATAGAGCTGGTCCAGTGTTCCACGGCCAGGGCAAAAACCACATTGCTCCTCCTGAATCCGAGGTTCAACTATCGGTCGGATTCTCCTCTCCAGTACCCTGGCATAGACTTTCCCAGGGAGGCTGAGGAGTGTGATCCCCCTATAGTTGGAACACACTCTCCGGTCCCCTTTCTTAAAAAGAGGGACCACAGCCCCGGTCTGCCAGTCCAGAGGCACTGTTCCCGAACTCCACGCAATGCCGCAGAGGCGTTTCAGCCAAGACAGCCCCACAACATCCAGAGACTTGAGAAACTCGGGGTGGATCTCATCCACCCCCGGAGCCTTGCCATTGAGGAGTTTTTTGACTATCTCAGCAATTTCAGCCAGGTTGATGGACGAGCCCCCCGAGTCCCCAGCCTCAGCTTCCTCTACGGAAGGCGTGTCGGAGGGATTTAGGAGATCCTCAAAGTACTCTTTCCACGGCCCAACGACAGCCTCAGTTGAAGTCAGCAACGCACCACTTCCGTTGTAAACAGTGTTGGCGGAACACTGCTTCCCCCTTCTGAGCTGCCGGATGGTTTGCCAGAATCTCTTTGAGGCCGACCGAAAGTTTTGCCGTGGCGACTGCCAGAGCCGCATTTCGCTTGACCCGCCGGTACCCGTCAGCTGCTTCAGTTTGCTGTTGTTGTTCTGGTTTATGACATCAGATCCAGGAGAGCTGAACAGGATGTTTGCTGATTTTTAAAGTCTTTCTACATTCCTCTTCCTCAAATACTGAACTCTGAACTTTGTTAGTTTGAATCTTAATTTGAATCTTAGCTTGAATCTCAACATTAAGATGTTTGATGTTCATAGCCACTTTAGAAGATGTTCTATTCTTTTTTATTTAATTTTATTCTATAATAAACACATGATTACATTATGGGTCCATTTATTTCTGTTGAAAATGATGCCACTGAACAGAAGTGGAAGCCGTGGCCTAATGGAGCTCAAAGCGGTCAAGCTAATGTGAAATAAGCACCAAAAAAAGAGCCGGACGTTTAGACACATTACGCAAAAAATATTCAGCTATTGTAGCTGACGGTGGAGTTTCACATGACTTTACTACAGAGTCGCTTCACATCAGCTCATCTCTCATGTCATTACGGAAACAGTTCTGAAGAGTTTGTCTTTTCATATTTGTGGACTGAGACCGCTGAAGATGTTTCACAGCATTTGGTTCTGTTTGTGTTTGTGTCGTCTGGCTGGTGAGTTTGAAATGTGTTAATGTCCGTTATTTAAATCACTGAAGCCCAAACAGCTTTAGTTTCAGTCGTGACGTGATTCTCGTCTGAAGTTAAAGTGTTTTCTGTTTTTGATGT
The DNA here is from genome assembly GCF_001515605.1 of Sinocyclocheilus anshuiensis. Taxonomy (NCBI): domain Eukaryota; kingdom Metazoa; phylum Chordata; class Actinopteri; order Cypriniformes; family Cyprinidae; genus Sinocyclocheilus; species Sinocyclocheilus anshuiensis. Next base: position 22,594 of record NW_015545525.1, on the reverse strand, counting down.
TGTGGAGCTCAAAGCTCCTGCATCAGAAAAAAAAAGGAACTTTCTGTTTGTTCTTCAGGTGTGTTTGCTGATTCAGATGCAGTGAAGATGGTGATGGAGGGAGATTCAGTCTCTCTAGAATCTGGTCTTACTGAAATACAGACACGTGATCTGATAACGTGGACATTTGGACTTTCAGAGACTCTTATAGCTCAGATCTATAAAGAGGCTGGAAGATTCTCCACAATTGATGGTACTGACGGGAGATTCAGAGACAGAGTGAAGCTGGATCATCAGACTGGATCTCTGACCATCACAAACACCAGAAACACAGACTCTGGACTTTATCGGATAATCTTCATCAGGAGCAGAAAGACCACATACACATTCAATGTTACTGTCTATAGTGAGTCACAATTACACTGCAGTTTGTGCTGCTAGTCTTCATAATAATTATACACAAATAATTAAACAACCTAGTCATTTATTATCACAGGCACATTTATTGATGACGTAAGGCTTTTTTAAAAACTATTGAAATGTAAAGAAATCTCAACTGGAACCAAGACTGGTCAAATTTACAGCATTTTACAAACAATCTGATATAGAAAGTTAAAAATAAATCTGGAATGTAATAGGCTAAATAGGGGCTATACATTGAAGTGTTACTACAGTTTACTTAATTCAGCTACTTTAATCCTATGACAAATAAAACAGCTGTAACTGATATTTAGCGTTACTGACTGATCTGAACTAAACTCATGTTTGATGTTTTTATTCCTCAGACTCTCTCCAAAGTTGGGACTCTATTGAAGCTGTGATCCGATTGGTCGTCACTGCTCTGGTGGGCGTGGCTGCTGCAGCTGCTGTTGTTGTTCTGGTTTATGACTTCAGATCCAGGAGAGCTGAACAGAATGTTTGATTGCTGGTTTTTAAAGTCTTTCTATATTCCTCTTCCTTAAATACTTCATTTTGTTTGTAAGTTTAAATCTTAATTTAGTATGAATCTCAACATTAAGGTGTTTGATGTTCATATCCACTCTAGATGTTCTATTCTATTTTATTATTCTACAATAAACATTTGATATGATTACAGCAGTGTTTCCCATTCCTGGAGATATTCAATATCCTGATTCCTGGTATGTTTGTATTCATTGATTATGTTTGTATGAATATTAATGATCTGTTCCTGCAACATAAAGCCATTAGAGAAACTCTGAAATCAGTCTGAGAGGAGAAATAATTGAGACATTTTATAAGAAATGATCAACAAGCCAAACACTCTCAGGATCTCATGATGAAACGGCTGCTTTCACACACTTTTAACTTCTCTATTCAGTAATCATGTTATGGGTCAGTTTATTTCTGTTGAAAACGACACCATTGAACAGATCTGCAGGAAGTTGAAGCGTACTGGAGCTCAAAGCAGTTAAAGTTCGCATGTTGTGAAATGAGCAAAAAGTAGGTAAACGGTCACACTCATCAACACAGAATAAACAGGCAGTTATTTAAGCCGAGATGAGTTTCACATCACTTTACAATATATAGCATATATAGCGGGAGTAGGTGAACAAAGAGTGAATATATAGCATATATAGCAGGAGCGGACAAACAGAGTGAATATATAGCATATATAGCAGGAGCGGACAAACAAAGAGTGAATATATAGCATATATAGCAGGAGCGGACAAACAAAGAGTGAATATATAGCATATATAGCGGGAGCGCGCGAACAAAGAGTAAATATATAGCATATATAGTGGGAGCGGGCGAACAAAGAGTGAATATATAGCATATATAGCGGGAGCGGGCGAACAAAGAGTGAATATATAGCATATATAGCGGGAGTGGGCAAACAAAGAGTGAATATATAGCATATATAGCGGACAGCGAGTGAACAGAGTGAATATATAGCATATATAGCGGATAGCGGGCGAACAAAGAGTGAATATATAGCATATATAGCGTGAGCGGGCGAACAAGGAGTGAATATATAGCATATATAGCATGAGCGGGCGAACAAAGAGTGAATATATAGCATATATTGCGGACAGCGCGTGAACAAAGAGTGAATATATAGCATATATAGCGGGAGTGGGCAAACAAAGAGTGAATATATAGCATATATAGCGGGAGTGGGCAAACAAAGAGTGAATATATAGCATATATAGCAATATATATCATATATAGCGGGAGCGGGTGAACAAAGAGTTAATATATAGCATATATAGCGAGAGCGGGCGAACAAAGAGTGAATATATAGCATATATAGCGGACAGCGGGCGAACAAAGAGTGAATATATAGCATATATAGCGTGAGCGGGCGAACAAAGAGTGAATATATAGCATATATAGCAGGAGCGGACAAACAAAGAGGGAATATATAGCATATATAGCGGGAGCGCGCGAACAAAGAGTAAATATATAGCATATATAGTGGGAGCGGGCGAACAAAGAGTGAATATATAGCATATATAGCAGGAGCGGGCGAACAAAGAGTGAATATATAGCATATATAGCAGGAGCGGGTGGGAGCGGAATATAACCTTGCGGGAGCGGGGAAAAGAAACAGTCCTGCGCAGACCTCTATGTTACAGCACTAAATAACCTGTAGTAGATTCCTCATTACTGTGACACATGAAACGAGAAACACGACTTGTAATCAGAAAAAAGTACCTCTTCAGTAATCTACTTACTGTAGCTACTCGACACAACCGTGGGAAGCGATGACGAAATCACGTGATATTTGGCAGCTCCGTCAAGGGTTGCGTGCTGAACGTGCTGTCATAGCTTGGAATACAAATGAAGTCAGGGCTCTGAGAAAATCGCTTTGTTACTTTTGTCCCAAGTTCATTTCGGCCTCCGCACGCCCCTATTAATCAGATTTCATTTTAAAATGTACATTTCAAATCTTTACTTTAGTAAGCCATCATAAAGTTATTTAAAAGTCTTAATCTTACTGTTTCTGTTTGTTCTTCAGGTGTGTTTGCTGATTCAGATGCAGTGAAGTCAGTGTCAGTGATGGAGGAAGATTCAGTCTCTCCACAGACTACCACTGAACTACAGACAGAGAATCTCATTAAGCGGACATTTGGACGTCCAGAGACTCGTATCGCTGAAATCAATAAAAAGGCTGGAATCTTCGACACATTTGATGGTCCTGACGGGAGATTCAGAGACAGACTGAAGCTGGATCATCAGACTGAATCTCTGACCATCACAAACACCAGAAACACACACTCTGGACTTTATCAAGTAATCATCATCAGGAGCAGGAAGACCACATACAGATTCAATGTTACTGTCTCTGGTGAGTCATATACAGTTTCATTTGTGCTGCCGGTCATCATAATAATTTTACACTAAAAAAATGAATTAATATTTATAAAACAAACCACTTAGTCATTTAAGATCACATACACATTCATTCATTCATGCACTTATTTTTTGCCTTTTTGCTTAATTCCAGTGGTGGACGAAGTACACGAATCAAGTACTTGAGTAAAAGTACAGATCCGTATAATAAAATATTACTCCAGTAAATGTACTCAGTTTTCAATTTTACTCGCGTGAAAGTACAAAAGTACCGATAGATGAATGTTTATTTTGCAGTTTTATATAGGGTACTTTTATCATTTGATTTTATATTAGCATATCTTTTTTTATAATCCTACTGCTCAAAATACCTGGGATTTTCCCAAAATAACCAATAAGGAAATAATGAATATAATAAGGAAAATATAATTCGATTTTCATAATGATTTGTCTGTGGTGTAAAAACACCCCTGGCCAAATGCCCCCAGAGGGCATCACTACCCACTTTGATAATTACTGTAGTTACCATGTTCTGAACATCACATCCTTTCTTTTCCCTCAGATGTAAACCCTATATATTATAAGGAGTAACGATATGTTTTATGAAATGTAGTGAAGTAAAAAGTACGATCTTATGCTTTGGAATGTAGTGACGTAAAAGTAAAAGTTACTCAAAATAAAACTACTCCAGTAAAGTACAGATACTTGAAAAATGTAAAACTACTAAATGTAAAACTACTTCGTTACTGTCCACCACTGCTTAATTCGAGCTACTTGATAAATAAAACATCTGTAACCGATATTTAGCGTTACTGACTGAGCTGAACTGAACTCATGTTTGATGTTTTTATTCCTCAGACTCTGTCTGAGGTTGTGGTTCTACTGAAGCTGTGGTCCGATTGGTCGTTACTGCTCTGGTGGGCGTGGCTGCTGTTGTTGTTCAGGGGTACGTTCAAGCTCAAACCGGTGCGCAACGTTTTGCTACGGTTTCCGGGTTGAACGACATGTTTCCTGGGGCCTGTTCTTCATACATCACTTATTACATCCGAGATTAAATGTCACATCCAAGATGATACCATCGCGCTAATCAGGATCTAGCTAATTCGGTTCTTCGAACGCACCTGTTGTTGATGATTAGTATGGCTGGATTGAGTTATCTGAGATAACTGCGCGTTCATGGGTTGGTTTAAAAGGGGCTATGTATCGATACTCGAAACCACGATCAGAAATGCAGCGATTGGCTGGCGGCAAGACAGCAACGTAATGACATCATATAATTAAAAAAGCAACCAAAATATCCACAGAAGTATTATAAAATGCCAAAATGTAGTTTATTGCTGCTCATTCTACACCCAGTGGAGGGTAATGTGGTAGGTCTATATAGCATACAATTATAAAATCATATTTAGATACCGGTATGTAGGTCTACATTAATGTTACGTTGTAGTTTAGGTTAAACACAGATAAGCACAAACCGCATTATTACATTCATAAATAACACCGGTAAATAAAGCAAAATGTTATAATATACAAACAATAAACACAATACCTAGCCTATAGGCTATTTTGAACGGTTTCAGAAGAAAACAAGAATGAAAAATATAAGTTGCTAAACAAGCCAAAACGAATTAGGCTAATCAGTGGCGGCGCTAGGGCGGGGCTTGACGGGGCCCATCAGAAACTTGCTTAGCCCCGGCACAGTAATAACTACTGTATTATTATTACTTTTGTAATGCGTTACTCCCAACACTGGTATTAAAGACTATCCCAACACTGGTATTAAAGACTACACAACATTATTATATTATCTTTAAATTATTTTTTTAATTATTATTATTTTAAATTATTGTCCCTGGATCAGTAGGGTAAGATTTAAGTTTACCGAGCTGTTGCTATGACAGCAACTCCGGGATGAGCTTCGAAGAACCAACCAATCCAAGATCAGGCCAAATCATCAACAATCAAATCCAGCTAACTGAGTTAGCGACGTACGAAGAACGGGCCCCAGGAAACGGTGTGCAACGGGGTTTGAAATATGTTTTCTCTTGCTTGGTGGGTGTATCAAAAATGTCAGCCCAATCAGCAGCGACATGTATATAAACACTGTAACATTGAGCGTATTTTGCAGTATTAAACATGTATTTATATAGATTTCATCAGGGTCTGAAAATTCTTCAAAAATAACACAAAGAATGGCCTTCTCAGCTGCCATAGCTGCAACTCTTGCCTCATCAGAACAGGGTGTTCAACGCACCACCGTTTCTGTTTAAAAAACGTTTTGCAACGTTTTGTCGGGGCTGAACGCAGCCCGGGTTTATGACATCAGATCCAGGAGAGCTGAACAGGATGTTTGATTGCTGATTTTTAAAGTCTTTCTACATTCCTCTTCCTAAAATACTGAACTCTGAACTTTGTTAGTTTGAATCTTAATTTGAATCTTAGTTTGAATCTCAACATTAAGATGTTTGATGTTCATATCCACTTTAGAAGATGTTCTATTCTATTTTATTTCATTCTATTCTATAATAAACATATGATTACAGCAGTGTTTCTTGTTCCTGGCACAGATATTCAATATCCTGGCATGTTTGTATTCATTGATTGTGTTTGTATGAAAATTAATCAAATTAAAATATAAGAGAACACTTTTCTACACTCAGTTGATGATCTGCTCCTGCAACATAAAGCCATTAAAGAAACTCTGAAATCAGACTGATTGGAGAAACAATTGAGACATTTGATAAGAAATGAACAACAAGCCAAACACTCTCAGGATCTCATGATGAAACGGCTGCTTTAAGACACGTTTGACTTCTCTATTCAGTAATCATGTTATGGGTCAATTTATTTCTGTTGAAAATGATGCCACTGAACAGAAGTGGAAGCCGTGGCCTAATGGAGCTCAAAGCGGTCAAGCTAATGTGAAATAAGCACCAAAAAAAGAGCCGGACGTTTAGACACATTATGCAAAAAATATTCAGCTATTGTAGCTGACGGTGGAGTTTCACATGACTTTACTACAGAGTCGCTTCACATCAGCTCATCTCTCATGTCATTACGGAAACAGTTCTGAAGAGTTTGTCTTTTCATATTTGTGGACTGAGACCGCTGAAGATGTTTCACAGCATTTGGTTCTGTTTGTGTTTGTGTCGTCTGGCTGGTGAGTTTGAAATGTGTTAATGTCCGTTATTTAAATCACTGAAGCCCAAACAGCTTTAGTTTCAGTCGTGACGTGATTCTCGTCTGAAGTTAAAGTGTTTTCTGTGTTTGATGTTGTGGAGCTCAAAGCTCCTGCATCAGAAAAAAAAGTTTTATTCAGAATCACCACAAAGATTCTGTTAATAATCAGTTTTGTTTGGATATTAGTAATTTTTCAAAATGTAAATTTCGAACCGTTTACTTTAGAAAACCATCATAAAGTTATTTAAAGTCTTAATCTGAGACAAACCCTGTTTCTGTTTGTTCTTCAGGTGTGTTTGCTGGTCCAGACGCAGTGAAGTCAGTGTCAGTGATGGAGGGAGATTCAGTCTCTCTACAGACTAACACTGAACTAAAGAGAGATGATCTGATATCATGGACATTTGGACTTTCAGAGAATCATATCGCTCAGACCTTTGAAGAGGATGGATTCTTCTACACATATGATGATGGTCCTGATGGGAGATTCAGAGACAGAATGAAGCTGGATAATCAGACTGGATCTCTGACCATCACAGACATCATAACCACAGACTCTGGACTTTATCAAGTAACAATCAAAGGCGCGAAACTACAAAAGACATTCAGATTCAACGTTACTGTCTCTGGTGAGTCACAATTACACTATAATTTGTGCTACTAGTCTTCATAATAATTATACACAAATAATTAAACAACCTAGTCATTTATTATCACAGGCACATTTATTGATGCACGTAAATGTTTTGCCTTTTTAAAATAGTATTTAATTTGCTCATTACTTAATGACATTTTCCTCTCCCACACTGTGTGTGATGGACTACCCTAGAATTTCATCCCAACTAATGCTTATCTAACTTTTCTTCCCTGAATAGTAAAAACCTTTCATGTTTGTTATCTTTTTCTGGCTGATGGTGCCTTCACTGCATCAACGGTATTTATTTATACTGAACATTTTATAGCACACCTCTGCATGACGATAGGTCTTCAGCCGACCCTTTTCGTCTCATGTGCATCTGATTGACAGATAAACCGTGCGCTCTTATTTCAGATTCCCTTTCAAGGGAACTTCAAACTGCGTCCTCTAGGGGTCGCTATGGGGAGCACCTTCAGTGTGACCGGTGTCTGAAGCATATATCTAAAAACCACAATAACATTGGCCGGCGACAGCCCATGACGTCACTACCGTTGCGACTATAGTATAAATAGGCGCCGGGAGAACACGTCATCGTCTTCTTCGTCTTCAATGTGATGCATTCGTGGGACTACTGAGGGGGATGTGAGTATTTCACCATTTACCCGAGTTTGTAGATAGTGGTTGCATGAGTGCGTTCGCCTCTCGAGGGAATAGCGATGCATTCGCGCCAGCAGTTTTCGTTCACGCTTGATTTCCGAGGTAATCTAGCGGTTGGGCGGAGCGTATTTAGCCCCCGTGGGAGCTAAGGACCTGGCGGGAAATTTCTCGCTATCAGTAATTTCCTTTTGTTTATATAGGAAATGTATAGTGTGGATCTGTTTAGGGATCTGTTTTAGTGGATCAGCAGTTTTTGGACAGATGGTTTATATCATGTCCTTCTCAGATAACCATATTATACTGCACTCCGGCTTGAAAAAGAAAAATCCATTCTCGTCCCGCATCCACAGATTCCAGCATACTAGTTATGCCAACATCGAGGGGATGCGTGAGAATGGTATGAGAAGATGCCACCTGTTGAAGAGACACTGGCCTGCTATCTCTCCATGGGGGAGACATCTTCTCTTAAGATCTGTGGGTGAGTCTGGTGGTTATCGGGTTGAAAGAGAAGGGCTTTCTTCTTGATGCGCCGGGTTCCCCTTCTGAGCTTTTCGGCACTTCTGTCGAGATGGTGGTCGTGAGGTTTAAGGAGGCCAAGACGTGCTCGGCTGCCTTTATATCCTTCATTCCACGAGGGTCCAGGCTTCGGACTTCACCTCCAGCCTATATCATGAGCCTGAGTCATGCGCGGGAGCCATGGTTGGTGAGTACGATCCATTTTTATCTACTCTACTGCTAGTTCTTGTGTATTTGATGCTAGCCTTTCTCTGCAGCGCTACTCGGACCTGTTCTGTATTTCTGACTTTAGGTTTGACCCACCTGCTAAGTCAGGACCTCCTGCTGTTGACCGATTACAGTGATAGTTCACTCATCGGTTCTGGTTCCAGGCTGGTGATAGTCCTCATCTTCGGCTTGGACATGCAGCCTGGGCTTCTGAGGAAGTCTCCCAGCATCAGGTCCCCAGTATAATGCTGCAACCTCAGGACCTGTGGGTCCTTCTCGTGGGCTAGTACTCTTCTGAGTACATGCTTTGCGACATGCTCCCTATCCTCTGGCCAGGTGCGAGCTACTCATTTCTCACCCTGAGAAGTCTCCCGAGATTTGAATCGTTCCTTAACCTTCATGCACGTTCTCTGAGCTAGAGCTCCTCTCGCTGACGTGTTGAGGAGCTCAATGCTCCACAGACGGTCGGCCCCGTGGGTCCTCACTGTCACACTGCCCTTATGGTTGAACCAATAATCACCCCTCTGTGGAGTGGGCTGGATTACACTGCGTTCCCTGAGGTAAGAGGTATTTGTGTTTCTGTGGAAACCCCTCCTTTGTGCTTCTACTCTGAGGAGCAGCAAGCTCTATACGCATGAATGGTTGGGTCCCGCTATTTCTTCAGATTCTATTGGGTCTGGTTATACGGGACCCACACTCTCTATCGAGACAGAGAGCGCATGAGACCGTGTCCAGCTGCACCAGTGAACTGTCTCTTATTGGGCTGCTGGGTTACCCCCTTTAATCTAGCCCGCCCGCCCCCCCGCCCCCCCTTGGACTCCACTAAACTAGTGTGTCTCTGTTGACACACTTTTAAAGCATCGCTCCCCTCACTGTTGAGGGTTATTTGTGAGCATGGTGCTTTCTTCCGAGCGTTCGAGTTTTCTCCCCTTCGGAGGAGTTGAATTCCCCGCTCCATGGGCTGTTCTCGTGGTGGTGTTTAGCAGTGCTCCCCTCTATCAGAGGGTTGCCTATGAGCACGCTACCCTCTTTTCTGAATTCGGAGTTCTCCTCTCACGTGGAGAGTTGAGTTCTCTGTTTTCCCAGAGCACTTGGAACTGGCAACATCAGGCGAACTAGGCCCTTCCTCTGCCTCTCTGATGCGCTGAGTTTTTTGCTAGGCTTGCAGTACGCTTACCTTTCTGATTTCTAATGAACATGCTGTAGGTTGAGCCCCCTCTCAGCTGAGAGCTGGGTGTTATGCTCCCTCAGTTAGGTAACTTACTGCTAGCCATTCCAGCATTACACCATAGATTGTGTTGATGACTTCTCAAACATATTGTTCTTGGGATGCACCATTTCCATCTATGGGCTGCTCTTTCAGAGTGCCATGAGGGCCCCTTAGAACGGTATCTTTAAAATCCATGTTATGGTAAGTGTGCACACGAAGTCCCTGTGCACTTTCTAAAATCCACACTGTGGTAAGTTTGCACGCTAAGCATTTGCATTCTTTCTAAAATCCTGTATGGTAAGGGCTACGCGCGGCGACTTCGTGCCCTTCCTTGAGTTGGTTAAGAGTTCCACCTTCGGCACCACTCCACCTTGTATCCTCAGGATACCTACTTTAACAGGGTGTTGCTACTAGGGGTCTGTTGAGACAGTTCCTTCAGCAAGCTCATTCAGAGCAAGCAGTAGCCCCCGGGTGACAGGCCAAGACCTATTATGATTCTAGGCACTTGGTCATATCCCCTTAAAGGAATATATTCTTGATTCCAAGCCTTGAGCTCTACCCCAGGCCCAGGAGTTCTGGCCCTAACAGGTAAATTTTGGGGGTATGTAGCCTAGGCCTTTGGCCGTAGGGGATAATGTCACTGACAGCCGTCTAACGTCCCAGGGGCAACTCCCATGGCTATGGTAGAGTTGGTACTTAGTGCTCGCCGTGGTTTTCTGGCATGCACTCCCCTCAGTGGGTATACCGTTCCCCATAGCGTCCCCTAGAGGATGCAGTTCGAAGTTCCCTTGAAAGGGAACGTCTCTGGTTACTTATGTAACCATGGTTCCCTGAGTAGGGAACGAGACACTGTAGAGACAGATAGAGACGGTTTCTGTCCTTAATGTTGTAGTTAATTTTGCAGATTTGGCTTTGTACATTCAGTTAAAAAGGACAAACCTCCTCATTCAACTGAGCTGTGTACATGTACTTTATCAAATATATTAGGCCTATGTTCTTTCTTGCTCCATCCATGCAATAAATGCATGTCCTCAATGAATGAGCATATTTGCTCAGGTCAATGGTGTGACCCATTTCAGACACAAAATGTAAATTTTTGAGGGTTTGAGAAAATAATTAAAATGAAGACTAACAGAATCTACATTAAACACTCACTGACTTATTCTCTCATGTTTCCAGCTCATCTGTCTGTTCCTGTCTTCAGCAGAATCTTTTCTTCATCATCATCATCATCATCATCATGTTCACTGTTGTGTTCAGTGTTGAATGTGGGTCACGTGACTCTCTCCTGGTACAAAGGAAACAGTTTATTGTCCAGCATCAGTGTGTCTGATCTCAGCATCAGTCTCTCTCTACCTCTGGAGGTGGAATATCAGGATAAAAACACCTACAGCTGTGTGCTCAACAATCCCATCAGCAACCAGACTCAACATCTGGACATCACTCAACTCTGTCACACATGTTCAGGTACAGCGGCGCTGATATTAACGTTTATTACACCGCTTTGTGGAAATCTCGATTCTGATTGGTCAATCGCTTCATTCAAGTATTTCCTAATATTCAATGTCATCCATAGAAATGCTGTATATCACATCTTAGATATCTTAGAGATGTCTATCAGATGTTTGTACACAGCAGATGCTTTTCAGATGAAGCGATCTTTAACAGACATCTTGCAGGCATATGTGTGCTGTCTGAGTAGAAATTCCTCTTTTTCAAAACTTTTTAAATTTAAAGAAACCTTGACGTGCAGGAACCAAGAGTGATCAAAATTACACAATTGTACAAAAAAATCGGATAAAAAAAGTAAAAAATAAATCTGCAATGTAATAATGAGCTATTTGCCATGATTGAAATTGAAATGATAAATTGAAATGTTACAACAGTTTACTTAATTCAGCTACTTTAATCCTAGGACAAATAAAACAGCTGTAACCGATATTTAGCGTTACTGACTGATCTGAACTGAACTCATGTTTGATGTTTTTATTCCTCAGACTCTGTCCGCGGTTGTGGTTCTACTGAAGGTGTGATTCGATTGGTCGTCACTGCTCTGGTGGGCGTGACTGCTGCTGCTGCTGTTGTTGTTCTGGTTTTTGACATCAGATCCAGGAGAGCTGAACAGAATGTTTGATTGCTGATTTTTAAAGTCTTTCTATATTCCACTTCCTTAAATACTGAACTCTGAACTTTGTTTGTTAGTTTAAATCTTAATTTAGTTTGAATCTCAACATTAAGGTGTTTGATGTTCATATCCACTCTAGATGTTCTATTCCATTTTATTTTATTCTATATAATAAACATTTGATATGATTACAGCAGTGTTTCCTTTTCCTGACACAGATATTCAATATCCTGGTATGTTTGTATTGATTGATTATGTTTATATGAATATTAAAGGAGTCATATGATGCAATTTAAATTTTTCCTTCGTAAAAAGACAGTATAAGTCATTATAATCCATAATTATGTCCCCACTGGATGCAACAAATGCCTCGTTTATAATGGGTTTTAATGTTTTTATCGCACCGCTCCGGCCTGACGGCATCACAGTATGGTAGGGGCGTAACATTTCCGTCACATGCTTAAGGTATTCTGCCAATCACAATGCACTGAATAACTGGCTAACAAGGAGAAACATTTGAGACATTTGATAAGAAATGAACAACAAGCGAGCTGAAGACAGTTACAGGAGAGAGCAGAGCCAAACACTCTCAGGATCTCATGATGAAACGGCTGCGTTCACACACTTTTAACTTCTCTATTCAGTAATCATGTTATGGGTCAGTTTATTTCTGTTGAAAACGACACCATTGAACAGATCTGCAGGAAGTTGAAGCGTACTGGAGCTCAAAGCAGTTAAAGTTCGCATGTTGTGAAATGAGCAAAAAGTAGGTAAACGGTCACACTCATCAACACAGAATAAACAGGCAGTTATTTTAGCCGAGATGAGTTTCACATCACTTTACTACAGAGCAGCCTCACATCAACGCATCTGTCATTTTATTACTGAAACCGTTTTATTACTGTTTGTCTCTTCATATTTGTGGACTAAACCTGTTGAAGATGTTTGACAGATTTTGGTTCTGTTTGTGTTTGTGGCGTCTGGTTGGTGAGTTTGAAATGTGTTTTTATGACTACAGTTCTTTCTTCCGATTCAGTGTTTGTTATTTCTAAATGTCCCATATGTAAAAAGACTGAAGCTCAAAAACAGCATTAGGGGCCATCCACACAGAACACGTCTTTGCGTCTAAAAATGGGGGACATAGTGCTCAGGAATGTATTTTTTTAAAAGCGCAGCACAGAACACAAAGGTCTCGAGACACACTTTGATACAATAATGGAAACAATAGTAGGGATGGGTGTATCGATCCTGAAGTATCGATATTGATACTGATGCGAGTATCGAAAGTATCGATACTCAAATAATATCGATACTAAGGTGTGTTTTTTTTACCAGTGATTTAGATTTTTTGTTAAATAATATAATGCGTACAATATGCATTGAATTGGACGAATAACCTATGTTAGCGAAACCTATGTTTCCTGCTCATCTGAACAGTGTTGCCAACTGCTTTCAATTGAAAGTAGCTAAAACTGGTAGCTAAATGTCACTAGATGACATCACAATGGCAAATTCGCTGATCTATATAAAGATGAACGTATCAGTGGGCAAGATGAGAACTTAGATAAGGTTTGTCCAAGAAGTTGCTATATTTGTCCCTAAACTTTTGAAAAAAGTCTCAAAAGGGGTGGGGAAGTCGCTAAATCTAGCTACAAAGTAGCTAAATTGGCAACACTGCATCTGAACACATGTAAATGATGCAAGACAGAACTAATCAATCACAGAGCGTTCGCTCACTGCTGACAGTGCATTCAATCAGGGCTGCATTTACCAAGTGTCATAAGAAACCATTGATGCTTTTGGGAACGGCAGCCCAGGCCAGAACTATGCTTATCAGAGGACAGAAAAAACATATATGTTTGAGCTTTTTCACAATAAACAAATTGAAATTGTAGCCTACATAGTTAGTGCAATTAGATTTATTTAAACTGAACGTTAAAAGTTCATATTGATCGTGTTCTACGGTGACCATATTTTAGTTTTTCAAAAAGAGGACAGTAGGGGGCGGGGTTAGTGGGCGGGGGCAGGGGCGGGGCTTCGCCTA
>NW_015545525.1:4209-8584 GCF_001515605.1 Sinocyclocheilus anshuiensis | reverse complement strand
GGACTCATTAAGGTCATTCCACCAGGAGGGAACAGTTAATGTAGAAGTCCATGAAAGTTCTATCATAGGTAGAATGCAACATTTTTCAATACAATCATTTCAGTCAAATGTAATTTATGCAATATTTCAAACCTTTAACCCACTTGGGAAAATCAACCCATGGCAACAGTTTAAAAGTAGCCCAATTCCGTGGAAAACACGTGGACTTGGCAACCCTGCATCCAAGAAGAGCTGCAGGAGTCAGCTTTGACTGAACACAGGTCGAGAATAAGGAGAGATGACTGACAAGACCATGCTGGAGTATTTGCTGCTAAACAGATCCTGAGCTCATTGACAGATATCTGATCTTGTAAGATGTGCTCCCTTTACACAGAGTGCGTGTGATTGCGAAATCGAAAGTGAAAGTAAACAGCGCGAACGTTTATTCAAAAGAGATTTAAATCTCTTTTAAATACTAATACTAATATTATACTTTTAAATACTCCCTGATGTGCCAAAATTATATACAATATTAGAATGTTTAAAGGAGTGGACACGAAAATCGCGGGAGCGAAACACGTTGCGGGAGCAGGCGGCAGTGGTCAGAGATTCAGCGGGAGTGGGATTAAGAAAACGGCTGAATCCCGGACATTTTGGGCGATTAAGAATTCCCGGCCGGACACATTTTTGTAGGTCCAAAAAGAGGACATGTCCGGGGAAAAGAGGACGTATGGTCACCCTATCATGTTCTATTCTGTAATGTTGGTATAAATAATACACTGTCAGAATAAAAAGGTTGCATTTTATGCGTGCAACAGCCTTTCACTGGCAGTCTTTTATGAAAATGAACCATGGTTTTACTAAAGTGACCGTAGTTCAACTATAGTATTTGTAGATTTCCATGGTTACCGCTACAGTAAACATATTTTAACCATGTGTAACATAAATATAACCTAATAAGTTGCAATTAAAGCATATTGAATGTTAAAATGCATTTCAAATATAAAGTTAAGTGGGTATCATTACCCATTTTACGCTCAGTAATTTAATCATTTAAAAAAGGAAAGGAGAGGAAAGGATGTGATGTGTGGCCATGTATGGGGCCACGACTGCCCCCTCATATATTTCATCATTTAAAAGTTCAGTTTAGTACTATTGTATCGGTATCGATATCAACGAGACTGGCCTTTAAAAGTATCATTATCGTTACAGTTGCCATGCCAACTTCCTACTGTAAACAAAAGCTTGCAACGCATGCCCCGCCTCCGGGTTCTTCTGATTGGTCCACTGTTTTGGAACTGGCATTAATGAGCGGCGATGCGTGTAAAAGTTGACACAGTAAAAGCTGACATTGGAAAAACTATGGAAAAGTAGCGCATTGTAATGGAAAAACTCGTTCAGTGTGAACGGCCCAGCTGTGACGTGATTCTCATCTGCAGTAAAAGTGTTTTCTGTGTGTGATGATGACTTCAGTTCCTGCATCAGTAAATTAGTTTTATTCAAAATCACCACAAAGACTCAGTTTTGTTTGGATTTTATAATTTTCGTTTACTTTTGTGACAAACCCTGTGTTTCTGTTTGTTCTTCAGGTGTGTTTGCTGATTCAGATGCAGTGAAGTCAGTGTCAGTGATGGAGGGAGATTCAGTCTCTCTAGAATCTGGTGTTACTGAACTACAGGCACATGATCTGATAATGTGGACATTTGGACGTCCAGAGGCTCGTATAGCTCAAATCAATAAACAGGCTGGAATCCTTTCGACATATGATGGTCCTGATGGGAGATTCAGAGACAGACTGAAGCTGGATCATCAGACTGGATCTCTGAGCATCACAAACACCAGAACCACAGACTCTGGACTTTATCAAGTAATCGATGGCATGACACTGACCACACACAGATTCAATGTTACTGTCTATGGTGAGTCACAATTACAGTGTCATTTGTGCTTCATATAATTTTATACAAATAATTAACAATTATAAAACAAATCAATTAGTCATTTAAGATAACATACACATTCATTGATGAACTTTATTTTTCATGTTTTTTAAAATGGTCTTTCATTTGGTAATTAGTCCATGGCATTTTTCTGTTTGACAGTATGAACCTGGTACATGTGAATCCATTATAAATTTTGAGAAAATAATTAAGATGCATACTAATATTTCACTCAAAATGAAACAGCCTCCTAGTTACTTGCTGTTCATTTATTCTCTCATGTTTCCAGCTCGTCTGCCTTGTCCTGTCATCAGCAGAGACTGTTCTTCATCTTCATCATCATCATGTTCACTGTTGTGTTCAGTGTTGAATGTGGGTCACATGACTCTCTCCTGGTACAAAGGAAACAGTTTATTGTCCAGCATCAGTGTGTCTGATCTCAGCATCAGTCTCTCTCTACCTCTGGAGGTGGAATATCAGGATAAAAACAGCTACAGCTGTGTTCTCAACAATCCCATTAGCAACCAGACTCAACATCTGGACATCACTCAACTCTGTCACACATGTTTAGGTACAGCAGCGCTGATATTAGAGTTTATTACACCGCTTTGTGGAAATCTCGATTCTGATTGGTCAATAGTTGCATTCAAGTGTTTTCTTATATTCGCCGTCATCCATAGCAACGCTGTATATCACAGAGAACTTGCGCTCTCTTGATTCAATTTCATACAAACGCATCTGGCACCATTTTGTGTCTCACCCTGATAGCACACGTACATCACGGAGATGCCTATTTGGTGTCTGCATTAACATCTGCAAGACATTTTTTTGAGTGTTTGCTCATCTGCAATACGTCTATAGGACGTTTCCTATCAGATGTCAAATAGATGTTTATAAGATGTCTTTAAGATGTTTATTATGTAAAACTGACATCTTAAAGACGTCTATCAGATGTTTGTTCACAGCAGATGCTTTCCAGATGAAGCGATCTTTAACAGACATCTTGTAGACGTACGTGTGCTATTACTTCAGTATTGATATTGAGTATTGCTTGTGGATGTTATTGTAGCCCAGTCTTTCTTTTTGCTAAGCCGATTGTTTTGTACTT
This sequence comes from Sinocyclocheilus anshuiensis, assembly GCF_001515605.1. Taxonomy (NCBI): domain Eukaryota; kingdom Metazoa; phylum Chordata; class Actinopteri; order Cypriniformes; family Cyprinidae; genus Sinocyclocheilus; species Sinocyclocheilus anshuiensis. The sequence continues at coordinate 5,557 of NW_015545525.1, read as the reverse complement.
TGGAATGGACTGTTCTTATAAGTGGAATATACAGGTAAAAATATAAAATAAAGTCAAATCAATATTTCATATCCACGTATTTATTTATTTGGTCAATATAGCCTTGTAAAAATTTAACATTTAAAAAAACATTGAGCAACCAAGACTGATTAAAATTACAGAATTTTACAAACAATCTGAAATAGAAAGTTAAAAATAAATCTGGAATGTAATAATGTTTTAATCGTTTTTACCCAGATAGCAGATACGGCTGCAAGAGGTCTGTTAAAGATCACTTGATCTTGAAAGCATCTGCTGTGTACAAACATCTGATAGACGTCTTTAAGATGTCAATTTTACATCATAAACATCTTATAAACATCTATTTGACATCTGATAGGAAACGTCCTATAGACGTATTACAGATGAGCAAACACTCTAAAAAATACGTCTTGCAGATGTAATGCAGACGTCAAATAGGCATCTCCGTGATGTACGTGTGCTGTCAGGTTAAGATGTTAATGATTTAGAATGTATGTAAAACTGACATTTTAAAGACGTCTATCAGATGTTTGTACACAGCAGATGCTTTCCAGATGAAGCGATCTTTAACAGACCTCTTGCAGACGTGCCTGTGCAATCTGGGTATATTACCATGATTGCAATTTAAATGATACTTAGAGCTACTTTAAACTTATGACAAATAAAACAGCAACCGATAGTTAACATTATTGACTGAGCTGATCAGTTTGATGTTTTTATTGCTCAGACTCTGTCCGCGGTTGTGGTTCTACTGAAGCTGTGATCCGATTGGTCGTCACTGCTCTGGTGGGCGTGGCTGCTGCTGCTGCTGTTGTTGTTCTGGTTTATGACATCAGATCCAGGAGAGATGAACAGGATGTTTGATTACTGGTTTTTAAAATCAGTCTTCCTCAAATACTGAACTTTGTTATTTTGAATCTTAATTTGAATATTTGATTGATGTTTGATGTTCATATCCACTCTTGATGTTCTATTTTGTTTTATTCTATTCTATAATAAACATTTGATATGATTACAGCAGTTTCCTGTTCCTGACACAGATATTTAATATCGATGAATATGTTTGTATTTATTGAGTGCGTATATTAATCATATGAAAATATCAGAGTTAACACTTTTCTACACATAGTCATAGCAGGTGATCTGTTCCTGCAATATAAAGCTTTTAGAGAAACTCTGAAATCATTCTGAGATCAGAAACAATTTAGACACTTGATAAATGAACAACAAGCGAGCTGAAGACAGTTACAGTAGAGACCAGAGCGAACCCTGATAGCACACATACTAGGGTGACCATACGTGCCATTTTCCCAGGACGCGTCCTGGC
>NW_015545525.1:0-3684 GCF_001515605.1 Sinocyclocheilus anshuiensis | reverse complement strand
GGTATTTTGATGTCATACACCGATCGGTCTGCACACGCAAACAAAGCCAAAACCTAGATATTTTAGGCAATATAGAAATCCTGGCCAGAACGCGTCCTGGGAAAATGGCACGTATGGTCACCCTAACACATACATCTCAGAGACCTCTATTTGACGTCTGCATTACATCTGCAAGACGTATTTTTTAGAGTGTTTGCTCATCTGCGATACGTCTACAGGATGTTTCCTATCAAATGTCAAATAGACGTTTAGAAGATGTTTTTAAGATGTTAATGATTTAGAATGAATGTAAAACTGACATCTTAAAGACGTCTATTAGATGTTTGTACACAGCAGATGCTTTCCAGATGAAGCGATCTTTAACAGACATCTTGCAGACGTACCTGTGCTATCTGGGTATAGCGTGCGCCGTAAATCGCTCCGTACGGGATAACTGTTTAGAAGTAACGGTGAGAACAATATTGTTAACTACATTAGCGGTCATTAATTTGATACTTAACATGAACATATTGTCCGCGACTATTTATCGATGTTGTTACCAATGTTTTAAGAACAAAAATCAGCAGCGATCTATATTCCGTCATAGATATTCATGGTCTAGGGACTGAAATATGCAAAAATAAGCATTTATTGAAGAGAACCGTGAGAACATGATCCAGAATCCTGCAGTATGAAACCTAATGAAGGACAAAGAGATTGGTTTATGCTTATTCTTTATTGAAAAGAAACTAAGGTCACAACATAGTTACATCTAATAATATATGGACAGATAACCCTGTTGAAAAAAACAGCATATGCTGGTTAGGTATGTTTTGACGCTGGGATGCTGGTTTAAGCTGGTCCTTTGCTGGTTTAAGCTGGGCCTTTGCTGGTTTAAGCTGGGCCTTTGCTGGTTTAAGCTGGGCCTTTGCTGGTTTAAGCTGGGCCTTTGCTGGTTTAAGCTGGGCCTTTGCTGGTTTAAGCTGGGCCTTTGCTGGTTTAAGCTGGGCCTTTGCTGGTTTAAGCTGGGCCTTTGCTGGTTTAAGCTGGGCCTTTGCTGGTTTAAGCTGGGCCTTTGCTGGTTTAAGCTGGGCCTTTGCTGGTTTAAGCTGGGCCTTTGCTGGTTTAAGCTGGGCCTTTGCTGGTTTAAGCTGGGCCTTTGCTGGTTTAAGCTGGGCCTTTGCTGGTTTAAGCTGGGCCTTTGCTGGTTTAAGCTGGGCCTTTGCTGGTTTAAGCTGGGCCTTTGCTGGTTTAAGCTGGGCCTTTGCTGGTTTAAGCTGGGCCTTTGCTGGTTTAAGCTGGGCCTTTGCTGGTTTAAGCTGGGCCTTTGCTGGTTTAAGCTGGGCCTTTGCTGGTTTAAGCTGGGCCTTTGCTGGTTTAAGCTGGGCCTTTGCTGGTTTAAGCTGGGCCTTTGCTGGTTTAAGCTGGGCCTTTGCTGGTTTAAGCTGGTCCTTTGCTGGTTTAAGCTGGTCCTCTTCCGCTGCTCGGTACGCTTTCAACTCGTTTTTTTTTTTGTCTCAAGTAAGACACTGTATGACACTCACGTTACATGATTTGACTGATTTTTACGTAGAAAGGGCGACAGCGCACCACATTAAAATAAATGACATAAGCGGCTTTCATAACCGCTGGCCAAATTCAAAAACGAAACTAAAATTAAATCATCTTTGAGAGCAAGGGGGCCCCCTGGTGTTTCGGGGGCCCTACGCAGCTTGCGTACTTTGCGTATAGGGAGGATCGGCTCTGCTGTTAGGTATTGACGTATTTTTACCTCCTATTGTAACAACTTTTTATTATGGTCAGTTAGGTCTGATGGAGGTGAAAGAGGAACATAAAAACGTGAATGAGGTGGAGGAGGAACATCATCTCTCCATCACTGGTGAAAAACCTTTGACTCTCTCACAAAAAACAACCAGATTCAAGAAGTCTTACATCTGCCCTCAGTGCGGAACGAGTTTTTCAGGTAAAACACGACTCGAGCACCACATAAGAATTCACACTGGAGAGAAACCATTCACGTGTGTGTGAGTGCACGAAGAGTTTCGCGTGTAAAGAAAGACTTGACAGGCACAGGTGAAAATCCACACCGGAGAACGGCCTTACAGTCGCGAGCAATGCGGGAAGAGTTTCCGACATGTCAACGGTCTCGAAGATCACCAGCTCTCTCACGCCACAGTGAGGTCTTTTAACTGTGATCAGTGCGGTAAGGATTTTATTACAGCGTCAGCACTGAAGAGACACTTGAGAGTTCATTCAGATGAGAAGCCTTACTTGTGCTCTCTGTGTGGAAGGAGTTTTGCACGGGTGGACTGTTTTAAAAGGCACCGAAAGGTCCATAGTGGTGTGAAAGATCACGTGTGCTATAGTGCGGGAAGGCTTTTAGCTAGCTAGCTGGAGGCAGCAAAACAAAGGGGAAACTGGAGGCGGCCCATTGGTTCGTGAAAAATCACAGCTACTTTATGCAGGCTGTGTGCATTTTACTCTGTGGACACTGTTTTGAAACTTATATGGTAGTTACATAGCACCTAGACCTCAGTTATCATAAGATGTATACAAAGTGTGCTTGTCTTCATTAAACCCTGCTGTTTTCAACTGTGAAATAAATTAGGAGTATTATGCCATTTTCAGGCAAATTCAGTTAAATTGGTTTATGGATATACATGTACTTTTCTTATAATCTTGTCGCTGAATTCCTTGTTTTTGCAGCAGTTTGCTGTTTCTGACCAAAAGGTCATTCAGTATGTTTTGGGTTTTTTTCAGTATGTGTTGTGTTTTGACAGCTAGCAGCGAATATAAAGCATTATTCAAAAGCAAAAAGTTGGCGAGAGTGGAGGAAAATCTTAGCTGTTCACAAATGCAAACCAAAACATTTAAACAGGTTTTACGTGTCTTTTATTTAAAACTAAGTACATGTCAGGTAGCCTACACTTTTCTAATGGCACTGCAGAATACGTTCTTTATCAAGTTCCCTGCATCTCCTGCGCTGTATTTTGTAATCCAGTAGGTGGCGGAAATGTACCATCAACTGTTTTGTGTCTCGCCATGAAACGTAGAAGAAGATGATGCTGGGGCAGCTGTAAAGATGTAGGTTTAGTTTAAATTTTCTTTTTTAAGTGATGTTTTATTGGTGTCAGGTTGCATAAACAAAGATGCTGTCCAATGTTTATTTTATTTGTATCATTAGATTTTTTGGAACAGAAAAAAATTTCCTGTTTCCTGTTCCATGGAAATCATGGAACAGCATTTATTTTAACGTTTTATGCACACAAACGGTTGTTCGTTGGTTGGGCAATATACGCTAAATTAATAAAACGATACATATTTGGAAAAGTGATGAATAGAAATAATAATTATGACGTTTCCAAAAGTCGTATAGTGAGAGCTAGCACAAATACAAATGATTTTCATATGAAGATCAAAAGTGATTTTGTTGAGGTAATTCCGTTGACGTTTCCCGCGCTCCGACTTTAACGGTCGATCAGTTCGCAACCAGTAATTACGCTACCAATTTCCCGAACCTCAAGTACATAATTTTGCTTCGTTCTCAGACGTTAATGAAAATAAAGATAACACACAGTTCAGATGATTCACTGATCGCTTTGATTGATTCCATCCCTTACGAAAATTAACCATGGTTTTATTATAGTAAAAGTAACCATGGTTTTTTTTTGGCGTATTGATTACCATTTGTATAACCACAGTTTT
>NW_015545524.1:324-591 GCF_001515605.1 Sinocyclocheilus anshuiensis | reverse complement strand
ACATACGCTTGTTTGCCAAACACCATTACACCTCAGAGGAAGAAGTTCAGTTTCACTGCGCTCTCTGTTGTTTTGTCGTGATGCTGTTTTAATACAAATTGTTTAATGGTTTCTGTAAGTAGAAAAATACAGTTTTTGAATCAGGTCAAAAAATACCTGTAATATTCTCATCCTCACAGTCGTGACTAAGTTTTGAAGCAAGCAGGAATATCTGGAGGAGTATCATCTGAACTGAGATCTGCTGCTGTGAAGATGCTGTTTGTTAAA
>NW_015545524.1:0-174 GCF_001515605.1 Sinocyclocheilus anshuiensis | reverse complement strand
AAACACGAGGAACAAGGAGGTTGGTGTTTATTCTTCATTCATCTTTAATGACTGTTTGTGGTACATTAGGCTTACAAAGCTTTAACCCTCTGCGGTCTGAGGGGGTTTTGGGGCCCTGGAGAAGTCCTGACATTTGTGTTTTTCTCAGTATCTTAAAAACATATTAATGGCTAA
>NW_015545523.1:988-1306 GCF_001515605.1 Sinocyclocheilus anshuiensis | reverse complement strand
ATATATATATATATATATATACACACACACACTAGGGGTGACCCCGAATAGTCGAAGATTCGATGCTTCAATGGGAAGAGCCTGATTCGACTACCAATCTCACAGTCGAATATTGAGAAGGGTCTGGCTGCAGCCTTGCACTTGCACTCTCAGACTTGCATTCTCAGACTTGCATTCTCAGACACTCATGCTTCCGCTAGCGACGTCACTTGCAGGCTTTATTTTTTATTTTGTTCTATTTTTTATTACTTTTTGTTTGAATCTCTCAACATTTTACAACAGTAGCCAGGTGGTGAAGACAAGAAAAAAGAAACTAAA
>NW_015545523.1:0-152 GCF_001515605.1 Sinocyclocheilus anshuiensis | reverse complement strand
TGTACATATTAGTTATGTATATTAATAATGTAGAGGAGCATATTGAGTTTGGCCTTTTTAGTCCATTATGACACGTTTTGCGGTATGGGAGGAAAAAACTATATACGTATTCATTATATTAATAAACTGTATATTTAATTTGATATTTTAAT
>NW_015545522.1:426-2629 GCF_001515605.1 Sinocyclocheilus anshuiensis | reverse complement strand
GTAACAATTCTTATCTTACTAGTCAGATCTGCTTTTTTACTTGTCCAAATGGCTACAGTAGAGTTCAATAAAAAAATGTATTAGTAAAATAAAAAATCATACTAGTAACATTTTGAATAAGTACTAGTATCTAATAAATTTGTACTAGTATCTATTTAATAAGTATCTATTTAATAGGTACTAGTATCTAATGAATGAGTACTAGTTTCTAATAAATAAGCACTAGTACATAATGAATAAGTACTAGTATCTAAAAAATAAGTACTAGTATCTAATGGACAAGTACTAGTATCTAATAATACGTACTAGTACCTGATGAATAAGTACTAGTGTCTATTTAATAGGTACTAGTATCTAGTGAATGAGTACTAGTATCTAAAAAATATGTACTAGTACCTAATGAATAACTACTAGTGCATAAAAATTAAGTACTAGTCACTAGTGGAATACATACTAGTCAAAACTGAATAGTTGATATCTCAATGATGGATCCCCATAGAAGTCAATGGCAAAAACATTTTTTTTTTTTACTAGTAACAATATAATAGTTACTAGTCACTATTGAAATAAGTACTAGTGTCTATTGAATAATTACTAGTATCTAATGAATAAATACTAGTATAAAATAAATAAGTACTAGTTTCTAATAAATAAGTACTAGTATTTAATCAATAAGTACTAGTATCTAATAGTTTCTAATAAATAAGTACTAGTATTTAATCAATAAGTACTAGTATCTAATGAATAAGTACTAGTAACTTTACAAAAAACACTAGTACGTAAAGAATAAGCACTAGTAGCTAAAGAATAAGCACTAGTAGTTAATGAATAAGTACTAGTATTTAATGGAAAAGATACTAGTACCTAAAAAATAAGTACTAGTAACATTAAATTAGATACTAGTGCAGTTTATAGATTAAATGTTAAAACGGCTTGCCATAGCTTGCTGCTGTTTTCTCTGCAATTCTTGCATATTGTCTGGATGTTCATCATGTTCACCAGAAATATGATCATATACCTGGACCTCCAAGAGACAGGTAATAAACGTTAAGAATTAGTTTTCTTTATAAAGTTGAGTGATACAGCTACATAAAAGATATTGCAAAAAGACCAACTTTGTTATGATGATCAAAGTTCAGATAAAATAACATGAAATCTAATATCCTGACAGTTTTCTGCTGGGGCATATACCTACTTTTTCCAGAGCGGCGAAATCGGATAACCTTATACAGGACTTATTTCTTGAGTGGTAAGAACAAACCATGTTTGTATAAACTCATCAGAATATTTGTAATTTATAATTTGTTTCTTTATTTGTACTGTTTTGTTTTGTTTTCCTTGACTAATGTCTTGATGATTTGAACTTGCACCTACAAAACAATGTTAATGTTACGTAACAGTGTGTTATCATATCACCAGTGTTGGGGAGTAACTAGTTACATGTAATGGCGTTACGTAATTTAATTACAAAATAAATGTAACTGTAATCAGTTACAGTTACTAAGAAAAAATGTGTAATTAAATTACAGTTACTTATGAAAATGTTAACGATTACAAAGGGGATTACATTTGAATATTTACACACATCCACATACAGATTTAATTGATTTCTTTCCCAAATTGGACTGACTACTCTGAGACATACGGCCCTATAATTTCCGAAAACACAGACTGGTTCATAGAATCCAGTCATAAAAACCTATAGCCTAACGCGGACGGAATATGCCACATTTTGGATGAATAAATCAAAAGTAGGTCAGTACACTTGAATCAAAACGCGATATGGACTAGTGTCTGTGAATATTGAACAGAACAGAACTAGCCTACGTTTTATAAGTTGTCGACCCAAAAAACGTCTCGGTTACGTATGGTAACCCTTGTTCCCTGAAGGAGGGAACGGAGACGTCACGTCGTGACCGACGAATTGGGATATCGCTTCGATAGACCAATCTACTTCGAGTGTAAACTAAATGAGCCAATGCACATTGGCATGCAATTATTGCATCCAGCTGCCGCTGATCACAGCGTGAGTACAATAAGGCAGCAGGTGCAATGCATACCAGCTTTTCGCTTCGGAGCCGAGCGACAACATCGTTCTGCTTTATATTCATTTCAAGAACTACGAGTTCAGCACGCTCTCGGAAGCTTTCTGTGTTGGCGAGATGGCGCTTCAGCGGTGGTCGTTCCAGTGTCGACTGGATTG
>NW_015545522.1:0-376 GCF_001515605.1 Sinocyclocheilus anshuiensis | reverse complement strand
AAACGTACCCATTCCACTTGGAACAGGGATGCTGCGGAAGCCCCATCCTTCCCGAAGGAGGTTTCGGAAGCAAATACACATATAGCATCCGTTTAGGTGTATATGGAGAAATGGAGGTGATTGTAACCCTCTTGGAAAGGCAGAAGTCTGCCGGGGAAACACGGGCTCTATGGCTATACCGTGGGCTATACACATACGAGAACCGCTTAGGTCTCAATATGGAACCCAGCCTTCCACGGTTCCCGCGGATTCATCGTGAAGGCCCGGCGCTGAACGTTCCGCAGCGTCCACTGCCGAGGGTGACGGAGGATCTCAACAGGGTCTACTGTATGACACTCTGGAGCAATTTTAGCAAGCCGACACTAACCGGGGCCTC
>NW_015545521.1:781-872 GCF_001515605.1 Sinocyclocheilus anshuiensis | reverse complement strand
GTGGGACACTCACATTGACTCCATTGTTAAAAAGGCCCAGCAGAGCCCGAGCTGCTGACGCCAGCTGAGGAAGTTTAACCTGCCACAGGAG
>NW_015545521.1:0-155 GCF_001515605.1 Sinocyclocheilus anshuiensis | reverse complement strand
CGAAAACAAATTCCTCGTATGTGTAAACATACCTGGCAATAAAGCTCATTCTGATTCTGATTCTGATTAAGCTTTTACCTGCATAAATCCTGATGTTGCTGTCTGACTTATTTAAACACACTCATGTGATCATAAACTCCACCCTCTTACAGCTC
>NW_015545520.1:556-919 GCF_001515605.1 Sinocyclocheilus anshuiensis | reverse complement strand
GCTCGCTGACTGAATTCTGCTCTCTGGCGAATTTTCTCATCATAAGTGATTTTGGTAAGATATTCATTTCATAGTGTAAACCGCTTCAGTGATTTTGATGGGAGTTTATGAGAGTGCTTGAACTCTGACTAGACTGAAGTCAGTGATATTGTTTTTGATAATGTAAATGTTCTTTGCTCTCTTTCTGTACCATAAAAGTGTTATAATTTGTAACTTACAATGTTTTTATTAAATTCACATTAAATACAAATTCATGTGACACACAACAGCCACGATAGTGAAGTGACGATGTGACATGTGGCCAAGTATGGTGACCCATACTCGGAATTAGTGCTCTGCATTTACCCATCCAAAGTGCACACA
>NW_015545520.1:0-338 GCF_001515605.1 Sinocyclocheilus anshuiensis | reverse complement strand
ACGAGACTCGAACCCGCAACCTTTGGGTTACGAGTCCGACTCTCTAACCATTAGGCCAGTAGTCTCTAACCATATGGTCTCTAACCATAGTGCTGTATAACTGATGTAGGCCTATTGCTTTTATTTAATTTTTCCTTTTTTTAATTTGAAATATTCCCAAACATGTTAACTATATCATGAAATATCATGAAATATTCGATATTCGAAGTAAATGTATTTTGCATCTATAACGGGTGATGGCCAAGTAGCCTAATGTAAGTGTAATCTATTACCTACTCATAAGACCCATCTTTTTACTTAAAGGGGTCATATGATGTTGCTAAAAAGAACAGTATTTT
>NW_015545519.1:0-987 GCF_001515605.1 Sinocyclocheilus anshuiensis | reverse complement strand
TGCCTGTGGAGGAAACTGAGCTTCATTTAAGATAAATGGTGCCAGTTCTGTGAGAAATCATCTGGAAAAGTTGTGTTTTTAGGGGCTGGGTAAGAGAATTAAAGAAATAAAGTTTTCTGGAGATCTGGAGAGAGCTTGCACCTCAGTCATTTATTTGCAAAGGGACAGTTTAATAGACAAAAAAAATAATTTTACAAGTCAATATAATGTTTTTTACATCTTTGTAATTTCATAATTACTTTAAAATATGGTTAATACAACAATTTAAAAAAGAATACCACAAACGCAATGCAAGAACATGTTTTGTGAGTCAGCTGTATGGACTGCTGCAGACTGTAGATAAATGATAAACTGAGGGTGCAGTCACATTTACCATTGCTTGCCAAAATTTTGCAGGTGAAATCCAGTAATTTCAATAGGAATCTGCACGATCAGGAGTTTTTTCATGATCGAAAAAGCATGTGTGGATACACTATTGACAATTTTACTGAAATCCCACTAATGTGACCACACATTTATGATCAATTATAAAAAAAAAATTTAAAAAAAGCATTATACTGACCTGTAAAGTAACTTTTTGTCTATTCAACTTAGCTGGTAGAAGAAAGTCTTTGAATAATCTTTAAATGGGAGCTTTCACTGCAAATATTAATTTGATTAATTAATGGGCATATTATGTTAATAATTTAATTACATTATTTTAAATCAACTAACAGCCCTGATGTTTTTTAATTATGAATTTATGCTTCGTCACCCATTTTATACTTTTATTTCTACAGTTCTTCTTTATAGTCAGTTCAACCTTAAAACTGAGCATAAATAAGCTAAAAAAAATAACCAAAACACATACTGAATATTTTATCCACTAGAATACCATGTATTACAACAACAAAGTCTATTATGAATTTGTATCCTTAACCACATACTGTTGTCACGGAAACGGGTGTGTGGAGGCAGGCAGAACGACGAGGACGACAAGGATTCCAA
>NW_015545518.1:0-1225 GCF_001515605.1 Sinocyclocheilus anshuiensis | reverse complement strand
CCAACTGTCTTCTTGAAAATTCCTTCTTTTTTCCATTTCTTTCCCACCACACATCAATCATATTTTTCTCTTCCATCAATGACTTTACTTCTTTTCTCCCCCCATCCTATTTAAAAACCATCCCGTTTGCCATGTCCATTTTACTAAAAACAGTGTTAAAATCCCCTGCGATCACCACCTTCCTCCATTTTTCAATTACGTCAGCTAAAACATTAAAGTACATTTTCTTTTCTTTTTCTTCATTGGGAGCGTGCACGTTCACTAAAATGAATTTGTCTTCTTCCATTTCAATTTCTACCACTATACATTTTCCTTTTTTATCATTATATATATGTTTTGTCTTTATACCTCTGTCTTTTCTTATTAAAACCGCCACTCCTCCTCCCATTTTTTCCTCTTCGTTATTGAAAAGTAATTCCCATTCCCATCTTTTTTTTAAATCCTCCATAACATTCTTTTTCCAGTTAGTCTCTTGCAATAAAATCACATCTTAATTTCTACACAATTCCTTCACCTTTTCAAATTTATAACCATTTATTAATCCTCTAGCATTAAAAGTCAGAATTTTCAGCACCATAAAATAAAATAAAAGCCATAAAATCCCCATTTTGTCAGTCCATGCCCTCTCCTTCCTTTACAGTCTCCCCACTGTCCTGTTTCTCCTCACATCCTTGTTTTAAAACTTTTCTTTTGGCTTTCTCTAAATTTGGTGTTACCTTAATTTTTCTTCTTCTTTTATGTGATATTCCCGTAGTGCCGCCGTCGTCGTCGATACATTCATTGTCTTTGTCCATTTCCCCTTCCTCGCTGACCCGCTCCTGTTCCTCTGTCTTTTCAAATTCAGTGACCCTGTTTCCTCACTTTCCTGTGTTTATCCAGTCCTTTCACTTTCATCTTCAATGTCCGTGCTTGCGATATTCTCTCTTTGTGTTCCTCCCGTGTCCTCGTGTTGCTCCTCTTCACGGTCTCCCTCATGCATCTGCCCGCTCTCCTGCTCTTCCTCCTGTTGTTGGTCTCCGAACCAGCCCTCGCACTTGTTCAGCACGAGCCTGCAGTCCGGGCACCTCACCGCATTACAGTCCCTCGCGAAGTGGCCCCTTTCCTCACACTTAAAACATTTGAAGTCCGGACAGTCCTTCATCATGTGTTCAGGGCTCATACACAACCTACAGGTCCTCATCTGCTGACTATGTATCACCCTGAAATACTGCGGACCCTCTTCCAT
>NW_015545517.1:0-519 GCF_001515605.1 Sinocyclocheilus anshuiensis | reverse complement strand
CACTTTAGACATAAGTAACTTTACAACTACATGTCAATCATTAGAGTATTAGTAGACTGTCTTCTTAATATCTGCTAACACTTTATTTTGATGGTTCCCCAACACATTATACTGACTATAAGTAACTTTGCAAGTACATGTCAACTTATTCTACCAGCCCTAAGCTCTACAAATACTCTAAAGAGAGTTAGTTGACATGTAGTTGCAAAGTTACTTATAGTTAGTAGAAGGTCTAAAGTGGATTATCGAAATGAAGTGTGACCTCCTCAAAAATGAAAACTAATAACTATATTGTAATATACATACAGTACTGTTACCATGATATGAAATTGCTCATCTTGTTATTTAGATTTTGGTCGTATCACTTATTTATAACTGGTAAAGGCGTAGTTCACCCAAAAATGAAAATTCTGTCATCATTTACTCACCCTCATGGTTTTCCAATCATGTATGAGTTTCTTTCTTCTGTTAAGCAAGCACAAAAGAAGATATTTTGAAGAATGTTGGTAACCAAACAGT
>NW_015545516.1:734-858 GCF_001515605.1 Sinocyclocheilus anshuiensis | reverse complement strand
GAATACTGATATTTGAAATGATTTAAAACATGAAAAAAAAATCTAAAATAAAAGAAAGAAAAGCCGAAATGTGAAATTAAAACCGCCAGCAGGTGGCAGCAAATCACTGTTAATAAGTGAGTCA
>NW_015545516.1:0-237 GCF_001515605.1 Sinocyclocheilus anshuiensis | reverse complement strand
ACTGAGGGAGCTTCAAAGGTTCTAACGTACTTACGTGTTTCTGCAGCGTTAAGTAATGTATCACAGACATATCCTCTCATTATAACAAATAAAGTGTTGACGGGGTGTAAATAAGATATTCATTGTGCAGTGTAGAGAGCTTCGTCGATTATAATTGAGTTTTGTGAGATCGGGATAAACTAAGATGAGTGCCAGCTTTTAATGATTATTAAGGGAGTTTGCAAATGTGATATTGAT
>NW_015545515.1:249-816 GCF_001515605.1 Sinocyclocheilus anshuiensis | reverse complement strand
GGAAACGATAAAACTCAACTGTTTAACTCTAGGGGAGTTGGAAAAAGAGCTTATTTTCACAAATAGTGGAGTGTTCCTTTAAGGGTTAAGGCAGCTTTAATCGCATTTTTGGTAACTTCATGACTTAACTGACCACGGCATGGCATGCACGTAGTTTATTTCTCGCTTTGATATGAAAGGATACAGGCTACAGCGCGCCCCGGCACCTTTGTGCGTGCAATCGAAGAGCACGCGCTGCGAGCACAGTACCATTTCCACGCTCGTTTGACTCGCGCCTGGCGCTGAAGTGAAGTGGAGCGTGCGTCTGAAACGTCTCCCGTTCTCAGTCGTTCTGCTACTGAATAAATGCACTTCTTGTCAAGAGAAAAAGTGACAGAAGCAGCATGACATGCATGTGACGTGTGGCCAAGTATGGTGACCCATACTCGGAATTAGTGCTCTGCATTTATCCCATCCAAAGTGCACACACACAGCAGTGAACACACACAGCCATTTATGCTGCGGCGCCCGGGGAGCAGTTGGGGGTTCGGTGCCTTGCTCAAGGGCACCTCAGTCGTGGTATTGAAG
>NW_015545515.1:0-127 GCF_001515605.1 Sinocyclocheilus anshuiensis | reverse complement strand
CGAGTCCGACTCTCTAACCATTAGGCCACGACTTCCCCAGTTGTGAGTGGGGTGGCCAACCCTAGCCCCGCCCCTGCGTTAAGCGTTAAACTGAAAAAATTAATCGCCTGCATTAACGCGCTAATTT
>NW_015545514.1:213-838 GCF_001515605.1 Sinocyclocheilus anshuiensis | reverse complement strand
GCACGTTTGACCCCCAAAGCCTGGTTCATTTGACTAGTGTGATCGCTCCGTACAGCGCTCGGGCTCTGTTGGAAGACGTGGGCCAGAGCACGATTCAGTTGGGCTTGGGCGCAGTACACATGTAGTGTGAGTGCTAATCGCACCCGAGCGCGGAACTGGAAACGTGATGTTATTGATTCATGGAAATTGTATTCGGTTAGTTATTAAAGCTGCTCTTCAGCTGCCACCTTGCAAACCTTCCGAATCGTGAAGCAAACGATGGCATGAAAATTTCTGAGCGGCAAAAGCGATAGATCTGTTAAGCAATATATTGTGAGACGGCTGTGCGTCACCACATCCCAAATGACTCAAAATAATAAACCACAAAGTTAACAAATGCACTCCATTGTGCTGAGCGAGAGTGCTTTTCTTCCTGGTTACTTCAAAACAGTCACATCATAATGACTTAAAGGATAAGTTCATTTCCAGAATAAAAATTTCCTGATAATTTACTCACCATGCATTTTGGACGTTCAATCATTGGCCACCACTGAAGTCACTATATGGAGAAAATCCTGGAATGTTTTCCTCAAAAACCTTAATTTCTTTGCAACTGAAGAAAGAAAGACATGAACATCTTGAATGA
>NW_015545514.1:0-173 GCF_001515605.1 Sinocyclocheilus anshuiensis | reverse complement strand
ACAAGAGCGTGAGTAAATTATAAGGACATTTTTGTTCTGGAAGTGAACTTATCCTTTAATTGTGCTCCAGCCTAGTGTGAGTACACCCTAATGCCGAGTTCACACTGCACGATTTTCAAACTCGTCGTATCGCCATTGTTTTCACACTGCGTGACTATCTGGGGTAGCATTCA
>NW_015545513.1:603-856 GCF_001515605.1 Sinocyclocheilus anshuiensis | reverse complement strand
TACTTCTTCGTATTGTTTTTTTTTTTTTTAACCATTACATTAAAATCCTCCTTCTCCTCCTACATTTAATCTATAATCACTTGAAGTGGTAAAAATCGTCTCAGGTTACTTATGTAACCATGGTTCCTACACTGCATCCTCTAGGGGTCGCTATGGGGGAACGCCTCGTCATGATCCGTGTCTGAAGCATACATTGAAAAAACACCAACAACACGTTGGCCGGCGACAGCCCATGACGTCACTACCGGTGCGA
>NW_015545513.1:0-367 GCF_001515605.1 Sinocyclocheilus anshuiensis | reverse complement strand
CTCTAGGGGTCGCTATGGGGAACGATATACCCACGCCGCCATGCTGAGGGGAGTGCGGGCCAGAACCATGGCGAGCACCAAGTACCAACTTTACCATTTTCATGGTGAGTTGCCCCTGGGACGTCAGACGGTTGTCCGTGACTTTATCCCCTATGGCCATAGGCCTAGGCTACATACCCAAACTTTCCTGTTAGGGCCAGACTCCTGGGCCCGGGGTAGAGCTCAGGCTTGGAATCAAATGGATTCCTTTAAGGGGATACGACCAAGAGCCTAGTATCATACTAATTCTTGGCCTGTCACACAGGGGCTACCGCTTGCTCATGCATAAGTCAAGTCAAGTCAAGTCAAGTTTATTTGTACAGCGCTT
>NW_015545512.1:0-502 GCF_001515605.1 Sinocyclocheilus anshuiensis | reverse complement strand
AAATAACACTAGCCATTACTCAATTTGCACATCCAATCATGACTGTTACGTTACTGTAAGAGTAACCTCACAAGGTCCTAGGGCTGTCAAAGAAAAATTCGAATTTCGAATATTCGTCGAATTTAAAATAAAAATCCACATTTGAATGCAAAAACGTTGCCTTCGAATTGTAGGTGTGCATCAGGCAGCCTTATCAGTGGCACACGAGATGTGATGACGGTGCAAGTGTCATTGCATTTTAATGCTTTTTTTAAGCCTATCCAGTTAAACCCACTAAGTGATGTTGTTGCATTATAATGTTTTTGTTAGCCTATCCAGTTGAAGCCACTAGATTGCTCATTAAAAATATTGTAGAAAAGAGAACATCAATGCGGAGAAGATCTTGTTTACATCAAAACTGAAACCAAGCCATTCACACAACACATATTTTGCGCATTTCTAGAGGGACATCTGTTATCGTTGCACTCGCATCTCGCACAAAGGAGCCACATGTTTAGAAAGC
>NW_015545511.1:0-523 GCF_001515605.1 Sinocyclocheilus anshuiensis | reverse complement strand
CTCAGCTCCACCTGCTTCGCCGGCTCCACCCTGGTTTCCTGCTTCGCCGGAATCAAACATGTTTGATATTTTGTAAGATTAATGTTTTAAATATTTTTTAAACATACTAATAAGAAATATCAAAACATGTTTGATATTTACGATTGAGTTTGGGGATGCTTTGTCTCGATCGGGAGCAGTTCAATAATCGTAATGACACCACACAATAGAGGATTTTTGGACAAAAAATCGCTAGCGATCCTGTCCATGGACTTCCGTTCGATCACCACCAGAGGTCACCCTTCCATTACATTGACTCTCGCACTACACAAACTGTTGCATGTCATCCCAGACTACATATCCCATCATCCATTGCACTGATTGCACACAGCTGTAACCAATCACACACTCACTATATTACCCCCACTCAGATCCCTTTCAAACTGCCGAGTATTGTTTTAGTGCTTATCGCTCATTGTGTGATAGCTACTTTACGGAACCATTCTAAATTCCTTAATCTAGTACTGCCTTGTTCTTAGTCTGT
>NW_015545510.1:783-951 GCF_001515605.1 Sinocyclocheilus anshuiensis | reverse complement strand
GGCGGCTTTTCTGCATTAGGTATGTTTTTTTTATTTATTTTTTTTACTCTTTGTACAGCAGTTATTATTCTACATTAAAAAATTAATTTAGAATGAACATGTGTTACATAAATACATGAAATGTAGAACATATAAAAAAGTGCTCGTGGCTCGTCTGCCAGTGGGGGC
>NW_015545510.1:0-676 GCF_001515605.1 Sinocyclocheilus anshuiensis | reverse complement strand
AATTCAAATCAGAGCGTCTTCCGTGTCTGGACTGGATGTATTCTTGAGTCTATAAGGTAACAATAATATAATAAGATAACCTTGTTTGAAATGGGTTTGGCTAAAAAGAAAATTTTGGTTTCGTCTATAGCCTACTACTAACATTAGGTACTTATACTATATTGACTGGGTTAAATAGAATTGCATTACTAAAAAGAGACTAAAATACAATTTTCATTGACTAAAACTAGACTAAATGTCATCAGTTTTCGTCGACTAAAACTAGACGAAAATAGTCATGGATAATTCTGACTAAAATAAGACTAAAATGCTCAGACTTTTAGTTGACTAAAACTTGACTAGACTAAAAAGAGTATGAACGTGACTAAAACTAATAAAAACTAAAATGACAGCTTCACACAAAGACTAGACTAAAACTAAAATTAAAACAGGCCGCCAAAAACAACACTAGTTACAGACATTATTCATGGCTGTTACAAGAATAGAAAAGATTTGACTTCAGTTATTTGTTCATACAGACATAATTTGAGCTGCTGTTGTATGAACAGGAAAATTCGAGAGTCACCTATCAATCAATTCTAAATACTTGCTTTGTGAATGTAGCCTATCGGTTTTAAATTTTAATATGAGCGTATGTGTGCGCACTCAGGTCAGGAGTATAACTTCATTAAGATGG
>NW_015545509.1:0-485 GCF_001515605.1 Sinocyclocheilus anshuiensis | reverse complement strand
ATTAATTAATTGCAAATGAGAAAAACAAGCAATTCATAGATTATCAGTGTTCCATTGTTTACATATTATATTTTGTGTATCATTCGTTCATTTGTTTTCTAATTTAATATTGAAAGTAGAAAAATGAGAAAACGGCTCCTTTTTTAAACGAATTAATTAATTAAGCTTAATTAAACAAACAGACTTACTGGGTGAGCAGGGTAGGCTATGACATGCCAAAGAATAGAATTTATATTTACACAGAAGAAAGCCCTGTCTAGACTCTGCCACGGTACGAGTTGTGTCGAGCTATTCATTAGCCTGTTTGTTTGATGAAAAAAGATGAAATGTAGTTGCAATAAATGTGTTAAGAATCCATACAACTGCAGCAGTGGAGGACTATTATTCTGCTGCGTGATACTACGGAAGAACTGGGGCAAGTTCAAGCTCAAACCGGTGCACAATGTTTTGCTACGGTTTCCGGTTTGAACGACATGTTTCCTGGA
>NW_015545508.1:718-1598 GCF_001515605.1 Sinocyclocheilus anshuiensis | reverse complement strand
CTTGAATACAAAACGGACATTCCACTCCTTGACTAGAATCTAAATAAGCTACATGTTTATTAGTGGCTATAGCCCCATGGACTATTCTCCACTGAAGACTACAGCGTACACAGAGTAAAACATGTCATTGTTAGGGTTTTATTGGTGTATTTTGATTATGAGCTCTGTTAAACACTGTAAAATGTATATTTTGTTGGAAAGGAAGTCACATTATCATAATAGCAGCAGTGGCGCATTTGGTTGTGCTTGAAGTGAACACTAGATGGCGCTGTATTGTATTTAAATACGCAAGGCGAGATTAATTCATGCACGATGGGAATGTGATTTACATTGGCGTAATAAACAAATAAAAAAGAAAGACATTAATTAAACGAAATTATAAACAGAAAAATCAATATTTAATAAAAAATGCATTAGTGGAAATAGTTTGCAAACATCTACCACAATCCTTTTCATCAACCTTTCAGATCTTATGTTTGCCAATTGTCCTAATTCAACAAGAGATGAATGCATAGCTTTTAAAAGATGGCCTAACTTTGTACACCCAGCCTCCCTCAATGCTGAGCGTAGGCTAATAGAATTTAAAGAACTTACACAAAGGAATTCATTGTAAAATAGTGGCTCTTCAAAGATCCACATACCAGGTAGAACACCGGAATCTCTGGATACTTTCAAAATTTGCCATGCCTGCAAAACTGAATCATAAAAAGATGTTAGACCTGTGACTTGAACCTTTTCAAGTTTCAGCAAAAAAAAAATAGCTTACTATAACCCAACCTCCTGTCTGTAAAAGCAATTTTGCAGTTTCATGCCATCTCAATCCATTTCCATACAAAAATCTGTGCCGTTTTTAGTCTAAAAGCCACTATTCGTGAAGATA
>NW_015545508.1:0-426 GCF_001515605.1 Sinocyclocheilus anshuiensis | reverse complement strand
CTCACATACTTTCTCCATTACCCCCTCCCAATTCTTTTCTTGGAATTGTTGTGTTCCAAGAAAAACACCCAAAATTTTTATCCCATTGCTTCCCCACTTCAAACCACCAGGTAAACAAGGTATATTTTCCTCTCTCCACTGTCCCACTTTTAAAGCCTCACTTTTATCCCAATTAACCTTTGATGAAGAAGCCTTCTCATAGCACTTCAAAGCCTTTACAATTGTATGTATATCCTTTTCATTTTTAACAAAAATGTTAATATCATCTGCATAAGCAGATACAACTAAAGGTGAATCAGTTATACAGCCTGGTAAACTAAAGCCAGTCAAATGCTTTCTTAAAAGATATAAAAGAGGTTCAACAGATATTGAATACAGCTGTCCCCTTTTTACTGGTATTGGTCGACTAAGGCCCCCTCCCACCTT
>NW_015545507.1:0-622 GCF_001515605.1 Sinocyclocheilus anshuiensis | reverse complement strand
TAATATGATATTATGATAATCAAGCATTATTTAATGATAGAACTTAAGTCAGTAGAATTAAAACATGTTAACCATGTATGAATGCTGTTTGTCATTTTAACCGAACTTATGGCTGGTGTTTCTGTAAAACTAAAAATAATACTGATAAGATAATAATAATAATAAGAAGAAGAAGAATTCTACTACTAATAACAATATAAAACGCACTAAGGGTTAATTAGCTGCTGGGTTCATGAATACTAATCACGTTGTCTGTGTTTGCTCGAACTGATTTGCTTGACATGAATATTAGAAGCGTATTAGTGTGTTATGTGTAAGCCAGGTTAAAGAGATGGGTCTTTAATCTAGATTTAAACTGCAAGAGTGTGTCTGCCTCCCGAACAATGTTAGGAAGGTTATTCCAGAGTTTGGGCACTAAATGGTCAAGTCAAGTTTATTTGTACAGCACTTTTCACCATACAAATCATTGCAAAGCAACTTTACAGCCAATTAAATTTCTACAATATTTAGTGGTATCTTATCAGTGGTGACTGTCAGTTAGTGTACAAATGGCAGAAATGTACGGAAAAATCAATTTAGGACGTAATCAAACAGACGATGAACACTATTAACAGCAATTATT
>NW_015545506.1:575-840 GCF_001515605.1 Sinocyclocheilus anshuiensis | reverse complement strand
ACCACTGGTGCTTGCAGTAGCAGTTGCAGCTTTCTTTCAACACAGTGAAATCGACATCTAAGATACAAGTGAATGCTCTTCTAATCCACATCGCTGTGTGTATTGCGTGGTCTGCCTAATTGAATTAAAAAATGAGCAACCATAATCAAGTTTAAACTAAGTTTCATGTTAGCAGTTTGCATTGTATGCAGGAGCGAATGTTAAGCATATTAGCAGCAGCATTTAGCATCTGTGTTTATACAGCCAGAGCAAAACGCATATGCCC
>NW_015545506.1:0-385 GCF_001515605.1 Sinocyclocheilus anshuiensis | reverse complement strand
TCACGTTCGTTATTTCTAAGGTCGATGTTTTCATTGTGATGAGTGTGTGGTTGATTTCAGCTGCACGCAGCATCAGAAGCACGCACTTATCGCAGTCATATCAATGGCAGTGTTGTGGGAGATGCTGAAGATCCCTATCAGTTACAATAGTGTTAGTCAGTTAGTTCCGAGTCAAATGCATTATGGGTAGTGTAGTTCGGAGAAATGTGCTCATGCGAAGTGTGCTCTCGCTGTGCTGTGTAATTCAGAAAACGGAGAAAGAACATTTATATTCTGATTTTATTTCAGTTCATTCAGGCCAGTCCACCCAGGGGTTTTTGTGCACTGTAACTTTGACAATTTTTATCTGCACGAGAGAGTAAAATGGCATGCATCGGCTAACTTT
>NW_015545505.1:405-581 GCF_001515605.1 Sinocyclocheilus anshuiensis | reverse complement strand
TGATAGTGTTCACTACCTCCTGGGGTAGGTCACCTAGAACCTCCGGTGCCAAACGGTGCCCCGTCTTTGATTCAGTAGGTCCTTCCTCAGAGGAATCGGCCAAGGAGTAGTTGTCGCGAGGAGCGCTAGCTCGGGGAACCAGGTCCGAGTGGGCCAATACGGCGCCACTAGCAAGG
>NW_015545505.1:0-167 GCF_001515605.1 Sinocyclocheilus anshuiensis | reverse complement strand
GAAACGTCTCCAAATCAGCTGGACCGTCTGGGGATGGAGTCGCCATTCTCCCGGGAGCATTGCTCGAGACAGCTCGTCGACTGTACGGTTGAGCAGGCCCGGAATGTGAACAGCACGAAGTCACCTCAGAACCTTCCGACTCCAAAGGAGGAGGTGGCGGGCGAGTT
>NW_015545504.1:0-565 GCF_001515605.1 Sinocyclocheilus anshuiensis | reverse complement strand
TTTATACGTAACACCGTGACAAAGAATCAGCAATGACATTATTTAAACCTTTCTTGTATCTGATTTGTAAGTTAAAACTTTGACAAATGAGAGCCCATCGCATGAGTCTTTGATTCTTATTGCACATGCGATGAAGAAAAACAAGTGGATTGTGATCTGTAAATACTTCAACAGGCTGTGAACTTGAACCGATATACACTTCAAATTGTTGTAACGCTAATAAAAGAGCTAGAGCTTCTTTTTCTATAGTGCTATAATTTAACTGGTGTCGATTGAATTTCTTTGAGTAAAAGCATTCAGGGTGGTCGATTCCATGATCATCCTCTTGTAGTAGGACAGCACCTGCACCGGTTCCACTGGCATCCACTTCAAGTTTGTACGGTTTGGTGAAATCTGGAGCAGCAAGGACAGGAGAACTACACAACAATGCTTTTAGTGAATCAAAAGCAATTTGACAATTAGAACTCCAAACAAAAGAAACATATTTTCGAAGACTACCAGTGAGAGGCTTTGCTACATCTGACGTTCCATCTGGCTTAGGAACTAAAAGGCATGGGGAACACCA
>NW_015545503.1:0-609 GCF_001515605.1 Sinocyclocheilus anshuiensis | reverse complement strand
TATGACACTAACCTTTTAACCATACATTTGTAGTTAAACTGTGGGCTAAAAAACTGACAATTGGTTACTGCACATTAAAATTAACCATGATTTTATTACACTAACCTTTTAACCATATATTTGTAGTTAAACTGTGGGTTAAACAAATGACAATCACTCCATGGTTACTGCACTTTTACTATAGTAAAACCATTGTTAATTTCCATTGTAAATTGTTAAAGAGAAAATTTATGTCCTGACAGAAAAGTATCAGTACATTTTACTCTTTTTTTCAAGTATAATCATATGCTACAGTTACACAAATATCCTTAAATGTAAAATTTACTTAAAATATGCCTTGATGAACGAAACCATAACATATTTAAATTCTAAGAGGATAATGGAAGTTTCTGCTGTGAACGTGACTACTAAATATAGGCTATATGTGCTTCAAAGTAGCTAACACTACTGTTTACATGTAGTAATATGAAAGATAATAAGCAAAAGAAATGTAATAACTCTTCATTATGTTATGTGCAGGAAAAAACGAACTTCTGCGGAGAGTAATGTTCGCATAGTAGGTGACGGTAATGCACCTTAACGTTGGATGCCACCCGCCATAAAACATGA
>NW_015545502.1:0-847 GCF_001515605.1 Sinocyclocheilus anshuiensis | reverse complement strand
CAGCTCCTGGAAAAGGCAAAGGCCGACTTCAGAGACAAGAGCGGCTGAATTATAGCCCTTGAAACTCACCTGGATGAGTCAAGAAATGAGATCGGTCGCCTAACACAACAACTGGACTACATCCAAGAGAAGTCCGACAGCATCAGAGAGGAACTCAGACATGCCTACGAGCTGCGCCCTGAGCCTACAAAGACACGACGGGCACCCGTCTCACCCCTGCCAAGCAGGACCGGGTCACCTGTTCCTCGACTGACACGTGAGCAAAAGGGCGAGGGGACAGTGCTGAAACATTCACCGACTCCCTCTGAAGAACTTTACCTCACAACAAAGCTAAAAGAACTTGCTCCAGCCAGCCACAGAGCATCGCATGGCTTGGACCTAAAAGACCTCGACAAGCTCGCCAGAAACATTGGCAAATTCACCCCAAGTGTGCCAGGTAGCCAGGATGTCCAAGCTTATCTGCAAGACGTCAATTTCCATCTGGAAATGAGACTCAATGTCACGGACAAAGATAGACTCTATTTGCTCCGAACAACAGCCAGCCCTGACGTGCGCAGTTTCCTCAACAGCCAGCCCTGACGTGCGCAGTTTCCTGGACAGGCAGCCTGCTCACACAAAGGCTGACTACCACCTCCTCCGAGAGGCCCTCATTAAAGAATTCGCCGACCCTGAGTCAGAACAAGGACTAGTGGCTGCCCTGGAGACGAGACAAGGACGTCGTGAATCTCCTCAAGCCTACTACAGCCAACTCAGACGAGCATACTTCAGAACTCTAAACGAACCGGACATGGAAGATGATCTGAACCTCAAAACTCTCTTCCTGAGAAACCTCCATCCTGGAGTAAGC
>NW_015545501.1:0-1167 GCF_001515605.1 Sinocyclocheilus anshuiensis | reverse complement strand
TCTGCTCACCCCGCCTCTCGCTTCCATGGGGTGACAAGCCACTCTGAGCTCATGTAAATCTTTAGCCACATTTAGCCGCAGAACTTGCTAACTAGCACATTATTAGGAAAGGCGATTTGCAACGACCTAGACGACAAGAACCAGACTGAGATTCCTTCTAGACCCTTTTGACCTTTTGTTTCTCACAGAACACATCCTCACATTCACAGAACGACACAGAGACTGTCTCTACATGACTAAATGCATCAGATCAAGCAAATGATGCTAAAAGGACTAATGAACAAATATAATTCCACTGCATAACTCCATATGATGAATGTAACCAACACATTTGACTCTCATGTTCTAATCACTGATTGTGTATGTCATTTTTAATAACTATTGAACAGTTCATAGGTTTCTATTCATGTTTGGTATGTTTGTGTTTGAGAATTCTGTCCCGAGATGATGATATCAGTCAATTCTTAGTAAAACGTATCATATTCTTGTTATAGAAATCATGTCTAAATTATACTCTCACATAGTATAAGACTATGTGACATGACACACGTTGATTTTTGTGTATTGGGAGGTGAAACATAGCAAACCACCGAAATAAGACAATGTCTATTTGGTCAAGACACCATTTGACCTGTGTCCAACAGGTGAGTTTAAAAACTCACAACGCCAACAAATTTAGTCTTTTCGGGCTTTTTGCCAGGTTTTTTTTTTTTTTTGTCTTTTTTACTTTGTGCCTTTTTGCCACTGTTTTTTTTTTTGGCTTTGTGCCTTTTTGCCACTAGGAGAAATTCAGACTATGTGACATGACATACGTTGATTTGTATATTGGGAGGTGAAACATAGCAAACCCCCGAAATAAGACAGTCTATTTGGTCAAGACACCATTTGACCTGTGTCCAACAGGTGAGTTCAAAAACTCACAACGCCAACAAATGTAGTCTTTTCTGGCTTTTTGCCACTGTTTTTTTTTTACTTTTTGCCTTGTTGCCACTGCTTTTTGTTCTTCGAGCTCTCTTCCAGTGTGCGTTGGCCTGCACGCCCGCTGCTACTCAACCACCATGAGAAGATAAGCCGTCTAGTCTCATCAGCTTTTGTTTCTTTCTTCTACATCAGTTTTTCTGACGTTGAGAGTTTTGTGTTCTAAGTTTTGCCGCAAAGCCATGTCAG
>NW_015545500.1:0-637 GCF_001515605.1 Sinocyclocheilus anshuiensis | reverse complement strand
AAGGCCACATACGCTGGAAAGCTTCTTTCTCTGTGAGAGAAAGTTGGTTCATGCACGTTAAGGGCAAAGCTTGCTCACATGGAAGATGTTCCTAACTTATGAAATTATATCTTATTTGCAATGCAAAAAGAGCCTTTTCAGTGTGTTACAATTTATAGACACATCAAGTCATGTTAGAGCTTCAGTGTTTCAGTGTGGTACAAGTTATAGACACACCAAGTCATATTAGATATTCAATGCATAGCCTGCTTAGTTTAGGGCTACTATGAGCATGAATGCTGTTTAAGTGCGTCCGAGCAAATGATGAGAAATTAAGCCCACATATGCTGGAAAGCTCCTTTCCGAGTGAGAGAAAGTTGGTTTATGCAAAGTTACGAGCAAAGCTTGGCCATATGAAGCATGTTTCTAACTTATGAAATTATATCTTATTTGCAATGCAGAAAGAGCGTTTTCAGTGAGTTACAAGTTCTAGACAATGAAAGTTATATTAGATCTTAAATTCACAGCCTTCTTCGTTTATGGCTTCTATATGCACGGATGCTGTTTTAGTGCTTCTGAGCAGATGAAGAGAAATTAAGCCCACATCTGCTGTAAAGCTTCTTTCCCAGTGAGAGAAAGTTGGTTTATCCAAAGTTAA
>NW_015545499.1:0-755 GCF_001515605.1 Sinocyclocheilus anshuiensis | reverse complement strand
TTAGCATGTTTTAACATGTTAGCAATATTTAACATGTTGATAGCACGTTGCTTAGTATGTTTTAGCATGTTGCTAGCAATATTTAACACGTTTGCTAACCCGTTGAATATGTTGTTAACCTGTTTTAGCATGTTAGTAACATTTTACACGTTGATAGCATGTTGTTAGTATGTTTTAACATATTCCTAGAATGTTTTAGTGTGTTGCTAGCAATATTTAACACGTTGCTAGCATGTTTTAACATGTCGATAACCTGTTTTAGCATTTTGCTAACTTGTTTTAGCATATTGTTAACAAAATTTTACACGATAGCATGTTAGTATGTTGCTAGTATGTTTTAGCATGTTGCTAGCAATATTTAACACGTTGCTAGCATGTTTTAACATGTCACTAACCTGTTTTAGCATGTTGCTAGCATGTTTTAACATGTTGTTATCAATATTTAACATGTTGATAGCATGTTAGCATGTTTCTTAGTATGTTTTAACATGTTGCTAGCAATATATAACATGTTGCTAACCTGTTTAACATGTTGTTAACCTGTTTTAGCATGTTGCTAGTATGTTTTAACGTGCTCCTCACCTGTTTTAGCATGCTGCTAGCAATATTTAACATGTTGCTAACCTGTTTAACATGTTGTTAACCTATTTTAGCATGTTGCTAGTATGTTTTAGCATATTACTAACCTGTTTTAGCATGTCATTTTACACATTGATAGCATGTTGTATGTTTTAGCATATTCCTAGTATGTTTAG
>NW_015545498.1:0-455 GCF_001515605.1 Sinocyclocheilus anshuiensis | reverse complement strand
CCATATTCAAATAAAGGTTTAAAAATAAAAAATGTTAATTGCCACTAGGGATGTGCGGTATACCGGTACTGGAAAAATACTGGTATACATTATATTTCAAACGGTACTATATCATCATTTTGCTCAATTCGGTATTTCATTCGCTGCTGTTCCAAAGTTCACCACTATGTGGCAGTGTTACCCAAACTGACGCGAAACCGGCAAGCATGATAACAGAGAAACGACAATGGATAAAACAGGTGAAACTCACTCTACACGTCCGAAATTAATAAATAAAGAAAGCGGTAGAAGTGAAATATGGCATTACTTTGCCTACAAAAGTGATGAAAAAGGTGAACCAACCGACCTTAATTCACCAGTCTGCAAGCGCTGCCATAAATCATGTGCTGCCATGGGAACATTTGTCACTTGCTCATCCTGATTTGTTCAAGGAGTTAAAAGATCGACAGGTAAAT
>NW_015545497.1:0-546 GCF_001515605.1 Sinocyclocheilus anshuiensis | reverse complement strand
GGGTTGATGTGCGTGTTTATATGTCACAAGCTTCAAATCGGAATTAATTTTCTTGACAACTGCACAAAATGTGCGTGTTTATATGTCACAAGCTTCAAATCGGAATTAATTTTCTTGACATGCGCACACTGCACAAATATAGAGTTTCTCACTGTTTGCACATAATAACCACTCTTCTACACGGTTTCTTTGTTTTTAACAGCAGAATTAATATTTATCCATTTATGGATAAATGCCGTGCTGCTCATATTTATCACTCAGTAAAAATGCCCCTCCCCGCACCCAAAACGGGTTGCCTGTGGATGAGAATCCAAAACAAGGACTGGTGGGAGGTTGTCCTGCTCAACTTTACAGTTGCCGAGTGAAAGGAGAGTTTTATAATGACAGGATATGCATTTAAACAACACTTTATTCAAAAGGAAGAACCGCTCGTTCTGCGTGTCATACGTCATTACGCTATTTCTGCATCATTGCACATGCGCATTTCTTTCAGTTTAGGGGTTCAGTCCGATCGAGTGTTTACATGCACTCTCAATCGTATTAGAA
>NW_015545496.1:0-815 GCF_001515605.1 Sinocyclocheilus anshuiensis | reverse complement strand
ATCCGTATAGTCTGTATTTTATTTTATTATTATTATTATTATTTTATTTCTTTCTTATTTATTCGCACTGGCAACTTAAATTGTTAAAATCAACTCATGTCACAATGTCAGTACAACAAAAATATTTAAAATGCCATACATGCGTGCATATATATTTTTATGTCCAATACATTTTTTTAATTAGTTAAAAAATATTGCAAATTATGTAAAGCAAAATTATATAATTTACTTACTGTCATGTACGTGTTTCATAGGAGTCTTAGCTCTGAAATTCATATAACATTCACCATAGAGCTTAAAAAACTTGAATAAAAAAGAATAGCAGAACAAATGCACAGTAACCATTACTCATGTAATACCACTGAGACAAATGGGCTCCACTGAGAGTTCTAGAAGACAAAGTTATTCTAGAACAGCAACACAGTTTGATCATTACCTCTACAGTGCGACGAGATGGAAAATAAACCTTAAACACAAAGATCATGGTAGATCTACGAGTGCTCTGGAGTAATCGTAAAGCCCTAAGTGCATCGTAAGAAGACAGATATGGTCACCTGCAGGACAATCTGCAGATTACACCTTTAACTTTATTCAAGTGCAATGTGATTACAATATAAAGTTTTGATTGTACTTTATTACTCGTTTTTTTATGAATTTATAAATGAAATAATTAAAAAGGGCAGAAAAAATAGAAATACACATCTAAACTGAATGACTGAACCAAAAAAAAAAAGTAGTAATGTAGGAAATATGCTTCAAAGACTGGGGGGAAAAATCTCTCAATGACTTACTGACGTGCACGAAAACCAATGTAT
>NW_015545495.1:631-853 GCF_001515605.1 Sinocyclocheilus anshuiensis | reverse complement strand
GGAATGGCAGAAGTCTGCCGGGGAAACATGGGCCCGAGGCTATACTGTGGACTTTAAACATATGGGATCCACTTAGGCCTTACATATGGAACCCAGCCTTCTACCGGTTCTCGAGGATTCAACGAGTGAAGGCCTGGCACCGGACGCTCCGCCACGTCTGGCTGCCAAGGGGACGGAGGAGCTCAACAGGGTCTACTATATGGACTCTCTGGAGTGGTTTTA
>NW_015545495.1:0-158 GCF_001515605.1 Sinocyclocheilus anshuiensis | reverse complement strand
CATAGCCGGGCCGGGGCCTCAGGGTTACCTGGGAGTCAGCCGGCCCGAACTCTAGGCACGAATCGTTGACTGAAAATACGTGCAGGTCCCCTACCCTCTTGATGGAGGCCAACGCCAGCAGGAGCAACGTTTTCATCGAAATAAATTTCAGCTCGACC
>NW_015545494.1:0-539 GCF_001515605.1 Sinocyclocheilus anshuiensis | reverse complement strand
AGAAGACTATTTATATATTTAATATTTTACTGTTTAATATCTACTATACATATAGAATTTTTTTATTAATCATAGTTTTATTATATTATTTTTATCTTATTTTATATATTTATAATATTATTTTCATTTCATTGACTTGTTTTGCTTTCTATTTTTAATTTAATTTTGTTTTATCTTATCTTATTTTGATTGTTTTATATTATATTTATCATATTTATCCTGTTTTATTTTATATACAGGTGCATCTCTTAAGTGTATTTATTTCTTGTCTCAGTGTTTAGCGCAGTTGTCGTGGCTAGGAAAGGCTTGTTTTGTTTACTGTGGAGACGTGCTGAAATGGCGTTTGGTCTCGTACTGTATCGCGTACCTTGTCAGTGTCGTGCGCTTTGCTTGGCCACTTGTTGGGATAAACAGGAAAGTGTGTCCAGCTGAATTCAATTTGAGTTTTGTTAAACGAACTAAAAAGAAGCGTAGTTTACCGCGGAAGCGGTCGCGTAAAGACCATCGACTCTACCGTGCGACTCCACCGGGCAGGACAC
>NW_015545493.1:0-1388 GCF_001515605.1 Sinocyclocheilus anshuiensis | reverse complement strand
ATTTTACTCGCCAGTGTGTGAGTTGGAGGCTAATTATAAGTTTAGTACCGATATATTTTCACTCGCCAAACTCTGACTGAGCGCTTCAGAGTTTCACTCTCAGTCAAGAGATATGTGCTTTTTTTCAGTTCATCTCAATGTATGCGCAGCGCACCTGGATTTGACGTACCGTAAACTCTAGTGTAAAGGCGCACGACTCGCCGTCGTTTTGCTTTTTTTCTCACACGCAACGAGAGAGAGCGAAAGAGAGGGTGTTACATACTATGCAGAATTGACCCGCAACATGTAAACGATATTTTCTTTGTTGTATTTTCCTGTCAAAATAACGGAGTTCCTTTGGAGTTCTTTCGCTTTTAAGAACTGCCGGGTTCTCCGGTATTAGGCAGAACTATTGCGCAAACAACAATCTCATTGGCTGGTGCTCACCTATTATTGTCCCTGTTTTTATTTCAGCAAATCAGTTCAAGCGAACGCACACAGCCTGATTAATATTCAAGAATCCAGCAACTCGTTAATCCTTAGTGCATTTTATATTGTTCTTAGTAGAATTCGTAGTATTATTTTTATTATCTTGTCAGTATTTTCCCATTTTTTACAGAAACACTGAATGACCAAAAAAGCAACACCACTAGGGCTGTGAATCACCAGCAAAGTCACGATACGATACGTATCACGATACAGAGGCCACGATGTGGTACGTATCACGATACAGGACTGCACTGAATTTCACCAAAGCAGAATTTAGTAAAACAGCTGTTTATTAAACACTGCATACTATAGTGCCATTTCTAACTATTGGCAGAGCAGGCAGCTGACCTCTGCATTATGAAGGGCCTCCATAACTGTACCACAGTACAATATAGGTAATGGCATATGTTTCATGTTTACATTGGGCACTCCCCACCAGGTACAATATTCTGATTGTTTGCATCTTGTTTTTAAGCCCATAAATAATAAATGTACTCGTTCTAATAAATTTATATTGTAATGTACTCAGACACTCTCTACTACATTTAAAAAATTAAAATTAAAATTAGAAGAGTTCTAAACTAATGCGCTGTCTTCACTGTATCTCACGTACTCACGATTTTAGTCACTCACACAGATCATGTTGCGCGCAAGCACAGACATTCAGTAACACACATTTTTAGTGCTGCCCCGCAATTTTATCAATAAAATAGCTTAATCGCTCAAGAGCTTTCTCAACAAGGAGCTGGTAACATCATCATTTCTAAAGGAATTAAAGGGGTCCTATTATGCTTTTTCACTTTTTTAATTTTAGTCAGTGTGTAGTGTGTATGTTTGGGCATTAAAAAGATCTAGAAAGTTACAAATCTCCTAAAAAAGTCCACTCCAAAGGGAGATATTTAGTTTTTTTAAAAATCCCT
>NW_015545492.1:0-546 GCF_001515605.1 Sinocyclocheilus anshuiensis | reverse complement strand
GGGTTCGACTCCCGGTATGGGAAGTTGGGCTCCTTTTTGCTTCCGTCCTCAAAAAAAGCCAGCACGTCCTCCTGCACCAGATGTGATTTTTGTCCAGCAGTAGAGCTACAGGCACGTCTGCCTGCACCAGACGTGATTTTTGGCCAGCAGTAGAGCTACAGAACCCTAATAGCTTGAGGTTCTGTCTTAATTTCAGTGCCTTCGATAGCTCAGCTGGAACCGTTGGAAGGCAAAAGAGAATTTCCTTACCGGGAATCAAACCCGGGCCACGGCGGTGAGAGCACCGAATCCTAACCACTAGACCACCAGGGAAGGGTGGTTAGGTTACTCTCCTGATAGTAGCATGACAATAATTAGACAGTAATTCTGGCCTTTGTCACGTCGAAAACCAACAAGTCTGGTGCAATCGCTAGACACTTCTGTAGGTGGGCCAGTGGCGCAATGGATAACGTGTCTGACTACGGAACAGAAGATTCTAGGTTCGATTCCTGGCTGGCTCGTCTTGTGTTTACTTTTCTCGGGCTGTTTTTGTAGTTGTTGTTTTTT
>NW_015545491.1:0-786 GCF_001515605.1 Sinocyclocheilus anshuiensis | reverse complement strand
TCTTTGTTACCTAGTGATATAATTATACAACATATGAAATGTGGATAAAACATCTAATAATGCACAAAACAAGACGCGCGCTCTCTCTCTCAAACCTGTGCACTCAAATCTATAGAATTGCCTTCTCTCCTGGATTTAATGTTGCAGAAGCCCATCACCCACCAGACTTCCATGACTGACTGATGAAATAACAGAGTACCTTTCAATTGTAATAATAAAACAAATACGGATCTTTGTTAGCATTTCCAGGCTGATTTTGGTCAGTGAATTCTCGTTATTTATTTTATTACTTAGCCTTGAATTAGTGCCTATTCTGAATAGGTATTTATTGAATTATTTTATGTATATCAGCAAGTGAACGAGTTGTGGCGAAGCTCATGAAAATATGTTTTTTGTTTAGTAGTGTTACACAGGGGTGTGAAGTAACGAATTACAAATACTCACGTTACAGTAATTAAGTAGTTTTTATCAGTAATTGTACTTTTTTGAGTAGTTTAAAAATTGTGTACTTTTACTTTTACTTGAGTACATTTTAAGTGATGTATCGGTACTTTTACTCCGCTATTTTCCTCCGTTTGTGGTCGTTACATGCTTATTCTATTTTTATCCATCAACGTGATTGGATAGAGAGTAATAAAATCAAATTGTACATAGAAAACTTTAACCGCCAACTGTTTATCATGGCTGCTGGAAGTGCATTCTTCATGCATCAATTCAGTTGCATCTTCCTCTGACTTAATCTGTTAAGGTAAATTTCGGATTTCTGCTTACTAAATGATTTGTATA
>NW_015545490.1:0-2401 GCF_001515605.1 Sinocyclocheilus anshuiensis | reverse complement strand
GTTTTAAAGGGTTTACAGCATTATGATTTTTCAACAAAGTTGTGACACTGTATTTAACTTTACACAGAAAAGGTCTGTAAGCCATTTTTTTCACACTAAAATCAAGTTAACATATATATTGTCTAGGTCATGTGGCGAGGTCCTGGTTTTCTGGTTGACAGTGTTTTTGGTTGGATAAATTTCGGAGTTTTTTTCTCAGAGCCTTACAGTCTGAATCAAATCATCTGTCAGTGTCCAATTTCTTTTTCTTTGGTTTTATAATTGTCATATCACTTCTTTGTGCTGTCTTATAGAATATGTAATTTATATCTTTCACTGCTTGATTGATTGCGAATTGATTTTTAGGGTATTCCTGTATTTGGAAAGAATGTAAGAGGGACTGTATTTCTGAAGATTCATTAGCGTTAATGTAATTAGTGGTACTGTTTTCTGTCCACTTGAATGACATAATTGTGTGCATTTGATATGGTGTCCTAATTGGTTTGGGTAATGTTTCAGATTGCTTTATATAGAGGGTGAGTTGGCTGTGGTCTGAGAAAGGTTTCAAGGGTTTGACTGTGAATACTCTCAAAGAGGAAATATCGAGATCTGTGACTGTATAATCTACAGTGCTGCTACCAAGAGCTGAGCTATAGGTTAACCGACAGAGTGAGTCGTCTCGCAGTGTTCCATTGACGATGTACAGAGCCAGATTTTGACAGAGCTGCAGCAGCTGCCTTCCGTGAGAGTTCACTGTTTGATCACAGTTTTGTCTGGGAGGGTGAGAAGGAAAAAATGTGCTATTGCCAGTAATGAATCTGGTGCCTTGTGAATCTATGAAATCTAATTTGTCACCTGTTCTAGAATTCAGGTCACCCATAAGCAGCACATTTCCCTGGGCCTAGAAATTCTTGCTCTATGTTTTGAAAGGTTTCTTCTTGGAAATAGGGAGACTCGAGGGGTGGTATGTATCAGTGGCGAGCGGTGACTTTAAAAGAAAAAAAATGTTGAGTGATAAGATTAAGACCCCCCCCCCATAGCTTTTAAGACACACTCAAAGAGGAAAACACTGTGGTAGGTGTCAATTTAAAAGCATGCACATTCCTACCTTATTTGTAAATGAAATTAATCTCCAATCCTTCTTATAGTTTCAGGTTTATCCATAGTTATTCAAATGCTAGAAATCAGCTGCTTTTCCAAGTAAAACCCGCCAAATAACGTAGTTACGTTATGATACGTAATATTTAGAGGGTGGGGAGATGGGGGATTCCCCCGCTCTATATATCTCTGCATTGACTGAATGATTTTTTTTTTATTCATTTATTTTTATTCCCAGTGAATAGGAGTTCAAACTCCCACCCGGGTGACACTACTCCAATAATAGACCATGCAAAATACCATAATAATAATAATAATAATATCTTTAAAATATTGCCAATTAACGTTGCAAATCAGAAAAGGACTTTAATTGTAAGCGACACAAGTATACGAAAAAAAAGGTATTGTTTTCTATTTTTTCCTGATGTTTGTTATTATTTAAAATTTTATTTAGCTACATTTTTATAAACCTTTTTTAATTTTTTTATTTTGTTATTTAACACTTAGGCATGTTGACAATAACGTCTTCAACATTGTCTATGACCAGATATGTTTTTAGTGGACTTTCAAAATTTACTTTGCTTGAAAAAGCATGAAAATACGGAGTTATAATGTTTTTTTTTCATATGATTTAGTCGAGTTAGTTTTGCATCAAACACAATGTGATATTCAGCAATTGAGATCTGGCAGCAACAGCACATTTTTCCGCTTGGGCGAGCGCTTAGCAGACAGCTTACCTCGCACATGAAATCATCCACAGACCAGCAAATCACTGAGAACGCGCAACAATCCTGACGAGTCATAGCAACAGAGCGGAGGTGAGAAAGCTGCGGAGAATCGGCTCACCCGGAAGCTTCCGTAACTGAAGTGGATTTACAGAAAATTACAGTTGTTTTCAAATAAATAATTTTACATACTTATTCCCAACACTTTATTAAGCTTTGAGTCACATCTCAAATGACAAGAGAAGAACTTATAATCATGTTTTTATTAATTAGCCCGTGAACTCATTCTCTCAGACGGCCTAGGTATGCGGCTCATTCGCAGCTTATATGGACGGAACACCACTGGTATGTATATGGCACAGAGGAAGACGGTCTGAGATGTTGATATGATGCCTTTTTTAGTTTTAAGCCACAGGTGGTACTGGTCTCTTTTGACTAATTCAATGGGCAGTTCAGATTTAGTCCAGCTTATCATCCCTCCTGAGTCTCTTCCCTGTGTGGTTAATCTGTGTGTAATTCCCCTGTTGATGGAATTGATGTTGATGGTCGTTATTTAGTCTTGTGCAAACTTTATATAGCTAAAACTGTAAATTCTACTC
>NW_015545489.1:0-845 GCF_001515605.1 Sinocyclocheilus anshuiensis | reverse complement strand
TATAATTAATTATAACTAGTTATGAATAATTATTCATATTTCCCCTTTTAGCTGATTCGCTACATTCCACAACCCTACCTAGTACAGTTTTCTGCAGCGTTTGAAATGTCTGCACAAAGGAGACGTCGGGCAGCTGCTTGAAGATCTCGCCTTTGGAGAAGACTGCTGATATTATACTAAAAAAATTTAAGTATTACTACTTAAAATGGATGGTACTCCCCTAGTTATGCTTGGAGACTTCAACATCCACCTAGATAAACTTCAGGCTGCAGACTTCCACACTCTGCTTGCTTCTTTTGATCTCAAGCAAGTATTAACTACGGCTACTCACAAATCAGGCAACCAACTGGACCTTATTTACACATGACACTGCTCCGCTGATCATGTGCTCGTTACTCCACTGCACACCTCGGATCACTTCCTCCTCACTCTTAACCTCAACATGGTTCCTGACACAACACATACCCCTACACATGTCACTTTTCGACGTAACTTACGCTCTCTCTCACCCTCCCGGCTATCTGCTATGGTTTCGTCTTTGCTTCCTTCCCCTGAACAGTTATCATCTCTTGATGTTAACCGTGCTACTGATACTTTCTGCTCCACTCTTACGTCTTGTTTAGACACTGTCTGCCCCTTGTCTTCCAGGCCAGCTCGTACCACGTCTTCTGCCCCTTGGCTATCTGATGTTCTCCGTGAGTATCGTTCTAAGCTCAGAGCTGCAGAAAGAGTATGGCGTAAATCACAAAATCCTACTGACCTTAGTGTATATCGATCACTCCTCTCTTCATTCTGCAGCTCTGCTAAAAGGACATACTATCACAACAAAATTAACAATTCGCCTA
>NW_015545488.1:0-508 GCF_001515605.1 Sinocyclocheilus anshuiensis | reverse complement strand
TAGCCTATACAATGAGAACCATTATGCCCTTGTTGAAAAAAAAAAAAATTGTAATCAACAAATATATTGCTGCATCAGGTTAACCCCACGATGCAATCTGTTGCAGTGTTATATTAACTGGGGACAAATAAATCTTTAACAGATTCTGTCCATTCACCACAAGAACCCGGAAGATCCTGTCATAAATGACCACATATGGACAAGTAAGTGTGACGCCTCTGCTCAACTGGGGGAAATGACCATATATGGACAAGTAAGTGTGACGCCTCTGCTCAACTGGGTTGCCATTGGCTTTGAAGTTCCCTTGGCACTCGCAGAACTCGCTGTGATTGGACTATCTTTTAACCCAAATTAAAAACCGCTTAATGTTGCAAAGTCCGTTTTGCTGTTATTATTACGTCAGTAATACCTTCAGTTAACAATGCAGCGTGGCTATGTCGTGAGAAATTACCTCTTTACCGAAATCGTAACCCTAACCCTAAGCATAACTTCATTAAACTACAAATAC
>NW_015545487.1:981-1353 GCF_001515605.1 Sinocyclocheilus anshuiensis | reverse complement strand
TTTTAAAGTAACGACCAAGAGGCCAGTGGCGGACAGTGAATTAATCATAGCCTTCTCAAATCATCACCACAAAATCTATAGGCCTATATAAAATGCTTAAAAAAGCATATCACAATATTTGTTTAAATGGTTAACCTAGAATAGATAAATGTGTGCCATTAGGCGCGTATCCAATCATTTGTGCAGAGAAGCTAAAGCGTGCTTTGCAGGACACGGAGTCGCCAGCACGATCACTTGCGTTTTGTGGAAATAACTGGCGTTTTTGCTCATAAAGGTAAGAGTAATACATCATTCGGGACTGTTAAGGGTCTACTTTTATTTGTGTGCACTCACAATATCAGCATACGTTGTGCTTTTTTAGAAAACAAACAG
>NW_015545487.1:0-643 GCF_001515605.1 Sinocyclocheilus anshuiensis | reverse complement strand
TCCATCACCATAATAATTGATGGATATCTAAAATATAAAAATAAGGAGGAAGCAAGCCCGATGCCCGGCCCGCGTCTGAGCTATGACGTGAAAATTGTCCCGAAGCCGTAAATAAGTCGGGGCCCGTTGGGCTCGGGCTGAAATGCAGGGCTCTAAAGTGCAGCTTTAAATAAGTCGGGGCCCGTTGGGCTCGGGCTGAAATGCAGGGCTCTAAAGTGCAGCTTGTTGTGTTTAAGCAGCAAAAATACACACAAAATGACACCAAAATGGCCATCCTGGCCGCACAGTTAAATAAATGATAATATTCAGTGATGTGATATGTGAAATGTGGAGTAACGTCTGGCGCAGTTGCAGCTTGTACTTATTACTAAAACAAGAAAGCAAACGAGTAGCATTAATAGTCATTCATTTTAGTTAACACATGCTATGATAATTTGAACAGATTTTTATTCTTATTGTAAAGTAATGGAACATTTAGGTCATGAATATTGTCTAAAAATGTGTACGAACCCTGTTAAATGAATTTAATTTCAAAAATTTAACATTCATGTTTACGATTCTTTGATGTTAGTTGATGGTCACATGACATGCAGGTAACCTAAATATTTAATCTTTTTAGTAAGTTTTTATGGATGTCCAATTC
>NW_015545486.1:307-665 GCF_001515605.1 Sinocyclocheilus anshuiensis | reverse complement strand
AGAGGCTGTGAAAGATGTCCACTGTCCCCCTGTACTGATTGACACAGGTCTCATATCTGTATCTTCCTGCTTACAAAGCTTATTACAAAACGAAGGATAATTTTGGACATGCAATTCGCTTTTCTACCAGTAGAGGTAAAAGGGAGGCTTGTAAAAAATGTCCATTGTCCCCCTCTATTGACGGAAACTGGTCTCATGCCACTGTCTTCCTGATGTAAAAAGTTATTACAAAATGAATGTTAATTTTGGACATGCAATTCCCTTTTTTACCAGTAGAGGTAAAATGGAAGGTTGCAAAAAATGTCCACATTCCC
The DNA here is from genome assembly GCF_001515605.1 of Sinocyclocheilus anshuiensis. Lineage (NCBI taxonomy): Eukaryota > Metazoa > Chordata > Actinopteri > Cypriniformes > Cyprinidae > Sinocyclocheilus > Sinocyclocheilus anshuiensis. The sequence goes on along the minus strand of NW_015545486.1, from coordinate 351 downwards.
CATCTATTGATTGACACTGGTCTGATGTCTCTATTTTCCTGCTG
>NW_015545486.1:0-244 GCF_001515605.1 Sinocyclocheilus anshuiensis | reverse complement strand
CAGTAGGGGTAAAAAGAGAGGCTGTGAAAGATGTCCACTGTCCCCCTGTACTGATTGACACTGGTCTCGTGTCTGTATCTTCCTGCTTACGAAAGTTATTACAAAAAGAAGGTTAATTTTGGACATGCAATTCCCTTTTCTACCAGTAGGGGTAAAACAGAAGCTTGTAAAAAATGTCCATTGTCCCCCTCTATGGATGGACACTGTTCTCATGTCTCTATTTTCCTGCTGACGAAAGTTATTA
>NW_015545485.1:0-2508 GCF_001515605.1 Sinocyclocheilus anshuiensis | reverse complement strand
GAAAGGAAAACTTGAAATCGCATCATATGACCCCTTTAAACTTAATTGGATTGATGTTGTCATCATCAGTCCAATATATTGCTTAGACACCTACATCATTCTATATATGATCTGCATCCATTGCTTATTTAAATCTCATGTCTTTTGAATTTGTGGCAAAATATAAATGGTTTAATGTGTAATGTGAACAGTAATGTGCAGTGGTTTGATGATTCTGTTACTATCGTCAGCTGTATAATGTAGCAGTTGACACTGTTTACTGTAAATATTTAAGTTAAGGTTGACACTGTTGGTTTCTTGTTCTCTTGTCTGAAGTGGTTAAGGCCTTTCAGGAGTATGCAGAACCAGAGGAATCCATGCCAAGCTCACCCCAGAGACGAGCTCCAGCGGCTGGGGGAGAAGATGAGAGTGTGCTGCTGCCCCTGGGAGACAACGTCCTCACACGCAACCTGGGCATTCCAGTGCTCATAGTTTGCACAAAGGTGATATGGTCATTTGACCTGGCATATTGGGTCCTATTCATAGCATTCAGTCATGTGACTGGCTCGAAGCCCTGGAGGGCAAAACGTCCATAGAACTGCAGGACAAGCATGTCAATTTTCCATCTGTTTCACAGCTGCAAATATTTAGATCACCTCTCAAAAGAATAAAACAAAGGTATGTGAACAAAATGCAAGTTTTGGCCATTTGCAATCCATATAAAGCACCCGCGGCAATATTTCAATCATTAAACAGTGCGACAAAACGTGGTAAAAACACTTAAAGTGCCTTAATATATTTAAAACAATAATATTCTCTATGTTAATGATGCATAGTTTACATAGGCAAGTAGATGAGGCCAGAATATGAACGCAATCCGCTTAATGATTCAGTGTTTTCCTTCTAATGGTTTTCTATGGGAAACCATTTAACGTGAAACTTTGCACATTGCGTTTATATTCTGGCTTCACCTGCTTGCTTGTACAAAATGTACATAATCAATAAAGTGTTTATTGTTTAGTGTTTATAATATCTGTGTTTCACTACATTACTACTTAATGCAAACTGCATAAAAATAACTGGCGGTCAGTGGAGCAAAGCTTCGTTTTGCCCGCCAGGTGGGCGTTGCTATAAGGGTGTGATGTCATGTGAAAACTATCAATAGGTGTTTTATTGTCTTAATAAGAGTTAGGTCAGCATATTTTAGATCACAATATTAAAGCATGCTAGTTTCAGGAGTTGTGTGTGTATAAACAAACAATATTGTTCAAAAGTTTGGGGACAGTTAAGTCTATTAAAAAAAAGTACAGTAACAGTACAAAATACAGTAATGCTGTGAAGTAGCATTACACTTGAAAAATTGAAATTATTGAAAAATACATCGCGGAACAAAGAGGTCACCGTCAGACAACACAGAGCAGGTAACTTTTGGTATGAAACAAAGTCTCAGCTTTCAAATTTTGTCTTTTTTTTTTTAGAAATTTAAACAATACCGTTTTGTGGCTCTTCTGCCGTGACATTGCTGTAGCACCTCAGTTCAAGCAGCACATGAACGATCATCTTTTCATATTTACTAAGTAAAGCTCAAAATAAACATGAATGAACATCAGAAGGTATCTTGTTTCAACTGTGGAAAGACGTCAATGCACAACTTTTTCAAGTTCAGGTCCACCAGTGTTAATCTACTCTCCTGTCTGGTTTGTTTGTCAGACAAAATGGCGGATTCTGTGTTATGATGGGTCAGATTGCCTGTCAATCAAACTCCCAGCAAAGGGTCAATTATTTTGTAACATTACACATCTTAACAGTTTAGTCTTAATCAACTTAATGACTTCTTGCTAAATAAACATATAAAAAGTGTATATATATATATATATTAGGGATGTAACGATTCACTAAACTCACAATTCGATTCGATTCACGATTTTGATTTCGCAATTTGATTCACGATTTATTTTTAAACAAAATGATATTTAAGACAAATTATAAGTTAAATGTGTCCTTTTATTATTGCTTGGACAAAATACTGCACATTTCTTTGTCAAATTGAAATATAACACTATAATAATATACTAATATAGCACTTGCATATTACTGCTCTTTTGTTGGTTTTGATTGCTTCTATTGTCCTCATTTGTTAGTCGCTTTGGATAAAAGCGTCTGCTAAATGACAAAATTTAAATATAATGTAAGTGTAAATAACAAAACTAAATTGAAATTTTAAAACAAGCCCCAAATCAAATAAATAAATAACTCAAATAAAATAAATTTCTTCATATAAACAAACTAAGGCTTTGTCTGTGCTCTTTCCATTTAAAACTAGAGGCAACCACTGCATTTTAATCACGATCCAAACAAAGATGCTGCATACATGCAACATGAGGAGTTTTTAATCTAAATTAGATTGTATAATTTCGAAATTTGAAGCAAAAACAGAATGGTTTGATTCAGTTTTGTGAAACTATACGTAAAAATATCTGCATAAAACAGCGGACGAGCTGAATGAGATGCAGATTCACTCTCTGCCAG
>NW_015545484.1:727-891 GCF_001515605.1 Sinocyclocheilus anshuiensis | reverse complement strand
TGAGAATTTATTAGCCATTAGCTAATATTAGACATCATTTAGTCGTCTAGAGGGAAGATTTAGTCGCATATGCGAGTGATTTACTCACAATATAGAGGGTTGACAGTCTATGAGCACGAAGCGCTTACAATGTGCGCACATTGTAAGCGCTTCGTGTTAAAAAC
>NW_015545484.1:0-347 GCF_001515605.1 Sinocyclocheilus anshuiensis | reverse complement strand
AAACTTTAAAGGCTGAACGAATGACTGACAGCCACAGCGGAGAAAAGAGTTTGTGTGAACTTTAATGTAAGGACTTAAATATTCATATGTAGCTCACATTAAGCTATCGTATGGCTTCAGAAGTAACACAGAATAATTCGCACAATCGGGAAAAAAAAAAATCTCTGATTTGGATCGGCCCTCTCTGACCGATACCCGATCCAAGAAAAATGGCACTATCGGAGCCGATACCCGATATGAATATCGGATCGGCGCATCCCTAACAACAACAACAATCTACACTATAGATTAAAAAGTGATAGCATATACATTTACATTTACATTTAGTCATTTAGCAGACGCTTTTA
>NW_015545483.1:0-893 GCF_001515605.1 Sinocyclocheilus anshuiensis | reverse complement strand
TGGGGCACTCCACACAAGACAGGTGCAGCGGAAGTGAAAAAATGTACTAAATTTACAGAAAAAGTCCTGTTCTCGAGATATGAGGCAAACCACTTTAATGCAGTATACAGAAAAAGTCCTGTTCTCGAGATACGAGGCAAACCACTTTAATGCAGTGCCTCGAATACCTACCACACATTCAAGTCGATCAAGAAGAATGCTATGGTCAATGGTGTGAAATGCCGCGCTCAGGTCCAAAAATACCAACACAACACAAGCACCTGAATCCAGAGAAAGCAGCATGTCATTTGTAACTCTCAATAGAGCTGACTCAGTACTGTGTAATGATCTAAAACCAGATTGAAACTTATCTAAAACACTAAAAGAATCCAAAAAAAGACTGAAGTTGTAAAAACACTATTTTCTCCAAAAGCTTGCTGATAAAGGGCAACTTAGAAATTGGCCGATAGTTACAGAACATTGCTGGGTCAAGCTGAGGTTTTTCAGCAGAGGTTTCACAACTGCATGTTTAAAACTGGCTGGAACAACACCTTTGGCTAAAGAGCTATTCACTATAGCTGTTACAATAAGACTAATAGTCGCAAAAACATCCTTAAAAAGACGTGCAGGAATAATATATAACTTAGAACCAGAACACTTCATAGTAGAGACAATATCATCTAGCTGATGTAATAAAACAGGTTGAAAGGAAGACAAACAACTTGAGGTACTAGGCAACTGCAAATGAAGTGATTCAGAAGGAGCAATGGAGGATCTGATAGCATCAATTTTTTTGAGTAAAATAGTTTAAAAAATCCTCACAAAGCTCCGAGGAGGCCTCAGATAATAGATTCATAGTTGGGTTTAAAAGAATCAATCATATCAAACAATGCTTTTGGTCTATTCACATTATC
>NW_015545482.1:931-2060 GCF_001515605.1 Sinocyclocheilus anshuiensis | reverse complement strand
GCACACCGTTTTGCAGGCTTCTTTATTCAAGACCTTGAACAGAATTGGGAGATTCATTAGATTCATTCGTGAATGGGGCATCGTTCATGACCCAGACAAGAGTGCACTTGGAATAAATTACGTTTGATTAGGATTTGTTGAGGATGCAGCATCAGATCTGAAAGAGCTGGATCTGAAGATGATCTACTTACTGTGATTGTTTTTTGTATGACTGTGTAGAGAAGATGAATTATTGAAACACTTCCCACATGCAGTGCAGTGATACGGTTTCTCTCCAGCGTGGATCCTCTCGTGTGTTTTCAGAGTTGATGATTGACTGAATCTCTTGCCACAGTGTGAACACTTGTAAGGTTTCTCTCCAGTGTGAATCCTCTTGTGCAGTTTTAAACGGCTCGCTGAAGTAAAAGTCTTTTCACACTCAAAGCACATGTACTCTCTCACAGCAGTGTGTATTTTCTGATGTTCTTTCAAATATTGTAAACATGAAAAACTCTTTCCACACAAATGACATGAATGTGTCTTCTCCTTTGCATGAACTCTCAGGTGCTGCTTCAGTTCTGAAGCCCTCAAAAATGTTTTGCTGCATTGATCACATTGTGTGTGGTTTCTCTCCAGTGTGGATGTTAATGTGTCTCTTAAGAGTTGATGAGTGTGAGAAACTCTTCCCGCACTGATCACAAGTAAATGGTTTCTCTCCTGTATGAACTCTCATGTGATCATCACGATGTTGTTTGCTTGAGAAACTGTTTCCAAACTGAGAGCAGGTGAAAAATTTCTTGGGTCTTCTTTTCTTTAAATCTTTCTGTTTGGTTTGAGAGCAGCTCAAAGGTTTTTCTCCAGTTTTAATATGATTTTTCTCCTCAGCTTCACTCAATTCTTCATTCTCCTCATTTTCTTCATTTAACTCTGAAATAAAATTAAAAATGGTTTATTTTGAGTTAGTCATAAAAACAGAGAAATGTGAAAGGAGATAAAAAGGAACCCTGATGTAAACATATATCTTTTTGATGCATTTTTATAAATTATGTCTCTCTGAAATTCACACGAACACACACAAACACTAAATCAGGTCTCAATGAACTTATGTTTTCCTCACATGTTGTTCTGAGTGTTTAAGTCAGCAAAACAT
>NW_015545482.1:0-711 GCF_001515605.1 Sinocyclocheilus anshuiensis | reverse complement strand
TAAACACCAACCTGTTAGTTCTTCAGTATCTTCAGTGTGTTTGATTCTGCAGGGCTCTGGATCTCTCATCTTCTCTCTGTCCTCTTTAATAAACTCAGTCTTTGCAGATTTCAGCTCTTCCTGATGATTAGATGCTCGTCTTCTCTTGTGAACTGATGGAGATATTCCAGCATTTATTGATGAATTACTGTGGGAGGAGCTTCACTGATGATGTGTTGCTGTGGGCGGAGCTTCACTTATGATGTGTTGTTGTGGGCGGAGCTTCACTGATTATGTGATTACTGTGGGAGGAGTTTCACTGATGATGTGTTGCAGTGGGCGGAGCTTCACTACCAGTGAACATGTGGGAGGAGCTTATCTGCCAAAATCAAAAATACATCACTGAGTTACTGAGTTTGTTTTTATAGTAATAGACAACAGAAAAGAAATGTAATGTAAATTGAAGCATAAAGAAAACAGTAGAGAAGCATTTAATTTCCTTAGCTTTTCAGAGAAATGAACAGGCGAACTGCACTGTTTGCAGAGTAGCATTTCATTTCCTTAGCTTTTCAGAGCTTGGTAGATGAGTAACTATTGTATTTGTAATATGCGTATTTATCTGTCTAATAATACAGTTAATGTTATATTAATTGATTTATCGTTTATACATATTAATAATATATAGGAATAATAAATTATCCTATCTGTCATACATAATGTATGGCATTAAAA
>NW_015545481.1:1868-2068 GCF_001515605.1 Sinocyclocheilus anshuiensis | reverse complement strand
ATAAAACTAAAATGAACCATGCTTTTTCAGGTCTTTCAGGTAGGTGTAACTCTATTCCAGCTAAGGATGCACTGATCAGGATTTTTCGTGACCGATTCTAATTGCCAATTTTCATTTTATTTTTTTACTATCAAATGAGCCGATTCCCATACTCGTTGCCAATTTATTTCGTTTTTATTATTTTATTTATTTATTTTTGC
>NW_015545481.1:610-1560 GCF_001515605.1 Sinocyclocheilus anshuiensis | reverse complement strand
CCTGACACCAAGACGAATTCCTTGTGTGTGTTAACACACTTGGCAATAAAGCTCTTTCTGATTCTGATGAAAATGCAAATTCAATCTCTGAAACCAGGTGTCGCTTATAGAACATACCATAGGTGGCGGCGATAGAGGCTATTTCCACTAAGTGAAAATAGCAGTATTTTTTTGTGATATCATATGCTATTTACACTAAGCTATAGATTATATTTAGCCTATAGACTACTATGTTAATATAGCAGGGTATTCTGCTAATTACTTATTGCAAATAGTGGCAACTATCTGCACCTCAGCATTGTAATACATTATAAAACAGCTTATTGAGTTAACTTATTGGGTCTAAATTTTAATTCAAATTAGTAAATGGATGCCACCTTATTGGGACAAAAGCCCTCCCTACACCTACCCTAACCCTACCCGATACTTTATTTTCAACTTTTTGATGATTTCCTTCATTTTTATTAAAAATAAATGCTTTTCTGATGTTATTTGAAATTTGAAAAGGGAGAAAAAAAAGTTCACCAAAAGGCATTCGAACCCGGGTCGATCGCGTGAAAAGGAGTATGACACAAACTTTACTATCTGCGCCACTGAATCTAATGATTAATAATCGTCTTTTATAATGATGACTAGCCCAATCACACGTTGGTGGGTCGAATTAGTGTAAGGCTCTGTCAACAAGGCAGGCTATTTGCACTTAGTGTAAAAAGACACTCCGATTTTTTTTTATTCCCAACAGTTAAACAGTTAAATTTCTGCTGCAGCACCCAGCACACCCACGTCCCGCACCTATGCTGTCTGGTAATGTTACAGTATTTTCTCTGCTTGCACGACTATTCTCTCCTCTTTGTGTCCGTCTTCAGTGCATCTGTCTTACAGATAATATATCATGATGATCATTACGTTTGTGTTACCAAATTGCATCCTGTCAGGAATAACCTGCCCGC
>NW_015545481.1:0-475 GCF_001515605.1 Sinocyclocheilus anshuiensis | reverse complement strand
AAAACAATCTAAAATAAATAAACCGCAATGAGTCCAAATCTTGAGTTATGGAAATAATATAAAGATATCGATGTCCCTAACTTGCAACCTCCCACTTTATTCACTTCCTAAATTAAGTGAAAAAAAAATCCATAGACGCTTATAATACATGTATCTGGCAAGACGACTGAGGCTGAGCCCGCGTCCTCAATCACAACTCGCTCAAGGGACGAGGCCATGTAACCTTTTCACGATGATAATATTTTTTTTTTAAATCCAAATAGCTTGCTGAAATACTTATGCGGCCGCCTCATCTACGTCAGCCATGCTGATCATGACCTGTCCCGGTGACCCTGATCACGCCTGACCTGCCTTCCGTTTCCACTATACTCCTTCCGTTTCCACTATACTCTCTTTCACACATACATACATTCTTCTTTTATACACATACTTTCTTCAGACATACATACATTCTATATATATATATATATATATA
>NW_015545480.1:0-535 GCF_001515605.1 Sinocyclocheilus anshuiensis | reverse complement strand
TATATGATCAACCAGATAAATTATACTGTCGTAGATTAGGGCAAAAATCGAGTAAATTAATCTCAAATTAGTAATGTTAGCTGGGCTTCTTCTCAATTTTCTGATGCTGTGTGTGTGATACGGAGGTGCAGCCGTTGCCAGCCGCGTCAAGTGAAAAATGAAGTGCGCATGTCAGTATTTGAATGAAGCTATTGTTTGGGGGGGAAAAACGTTACTCCTTTTGATATTTTTTGGGGAAACGTTACTCCTTTTGATCGTCTTTGTTTCTGGAATAGAAAGTTCCTCTGCCAAATGTACTGCGCGTCAGTTACCCCGTTGTTAGACCAAACTGCACTCATCTGTGTTTTGCAAGTACATTAACGTTGGTTATAACTAGACAGTCCAAAGGACTTGCAGTGATTTGTAGTTGTAGATTATACGTTTATAATTATTGGCTTTTAATCGTTATATTTTTTATGGTGTTTGTATTCGTGAGCCACCTTACAGCAGCTGTGACTAGTTACAGGTTGGTGAAGTAGCTTTCTAGCTACACACA
>NW_015545479.1:418-596 GCF_001515605.1 Sinocyclocheilus anshuiensis | reverse complement strand
TAAAGCTTAACTCAGTAAAGAGGAGGGAGAATAAGAATAGGAAGTAATGGAACCATTTGCATATTCAGCAGATCTAACGCCTCAAGTAAACATCAGATTCTTAGTTCAAAGACACCTTTGTAAAAAGGTGCAAATGATACCTAATGTATCAATTAATAAGACTAAGTTTGATACTTGC
>NW_015545479.1:0-254 GCF_001515605.1 Sinocyclocheilus anshuiensis | reverse complement strand
AGTCAAGGCCGAAGGCCTGGCACAAAACTTAGGGTGTCCTGGAGCGTTGTAGCTCACATTTTCATCTTCTCAGAATTCAACCAAACCACCGACTCTGGGCGGGTAACTGGTGTGAGGCCTTTAAGGTCTGAGAAGATTCACGCCTCTCAAAATGGGCTTGTCCAATGAGAAAGACGGAAATCCCTGGGAGTTTGGAAATACTGGGGAGTTTTATGACTTTTTGTGTGGAAGCATGGTAATTTGCATATGGAACT
>NW_015545478.1:392-833 GCF_001515605.1 Sinocyclocheilus anshuiensis | reverse complement strand
ACCCATCACTTTATCAAAATGTCACCATCCAGTTAGGCTCATCAAGCATAAATCCTTCAAAAACAGCTACAAACCTTGGAGTTGTGATTGATGATAAGCTGAATTTCTCTGACCACATTGCTAAAACTGCCCGGTCCTGCAGATTTGCTTTATACAACACTAGGAAGATCAGGCTCTTTCTTTCAGAACATGCAACACAACTCCTTGTTGAAGCTCTTGTTCTGTCCAGGTTGGACTATTGCAATGCTCTCTTGGCAGGTATTCCAGCCACTTCTATCAAACCCCTACAATTAATCCCAAATGCCACTGCAAGATTAATTTTTAATGAGCCGAAAAGAACGCACGTCACACCTCTGTTCATCAATTTGCACTGGCTACCAGTAGCTGCTCGCATAAAATTCAAGGCATTAATGTTTGCCTACAAAACCACCACTGGCTCTG
>NW_015545478.1:0-211 GCF_001515605.1 Sinocyclocheilus anshuiensis | reverse complement strand
CCTCCTGGTGGAATGACCTGCCCAACTCAATCCGAGCAGCTGAGTCCTTAGCCATCTTCAAGAAACGACTAAAAGCACATCTGTTCCACCTTTATTTGACCCTCTAACTCTAGCACTTTCTATTATATTTGAATTCTACTTTATCTATATTTATCTTCGTTTTTTATTTTTTTATTAAAAAAAAACAACAAAAAACAAACAAACACTAGCT
>NW_015545477.1:1890-2092 GCF_001515605.1 Sinocyclocheilus anshuiensis | reverse complement strand
GGTTTAAGGGTTCAAAGATGGGGTCTTGGGTTGTGACAGACAGACAGACAGTTTCAGGTGTGACAGATTGAGACAGGGTAATAGTTCGTAAACGGCCTCCATAGCCGTGACAGGATGGACAGAGAGTTCACAGACGACCTCCCTGGCCGGAACAGAACAGGCAAAGAGTTCACAGGCGGCCTCCATAGCCATGACAGGACGG
>NW_015545477.1:725-1481 GCF_001515605.1 Sinocyclocheilus anshuiensis | reverse complement strand
CTCCATAGCCGTGACAGGACAGGCAGAGAGTTCATAAATGGGTACCACTGACACCTCTGGAGGTTCTGCAGCGGATGCCGCCACCTCTGGAGGTTCTACAGTAGTACCATCAGGAAATAGGGAGAGTTCATTAACAGTTCCTTCGACTACAACATGACAGGCTGCGAGTGCCTTGCTGGGCGCCCCCACCGTACAAGGAGTTGAAGCGAGCGCCGCCGCCTCGCTGCCACCTCTGGAAACATCATAGTAGGCGCCGCTATTTCAAGAGTCTCAGTGGTGGTGTATGCAGCCCATACACTCCATAAAGCGATCCCCATTATGGGAAGCGCTACAGACGGGGGAATAGGTTCAGGAACAGAGGGCTAGAGTGAGTGGGTTTGGGAATACCGGCTGCGCATGCAGCCACCAATAGTGGGTCCTCCATGCTGGATGCAAGTTTGGGATACGGATGAACAGTCCCTGAGGGTCTGGGTGCCACAGACAGGAAGTGACAGTGAACAGACGTGATGTGACGTGGCTCTGGATGATCAGCTGTGATGTGACCTGATTTATGAAGATCAACTGTGACTTGATGTGACTCAGAAAGAGCAGATGTGACTTGACTTAACTCTTGAGGATCCACTGTGACTTGACTTGACCTTTGAATATTGGCCGTGACTTGACTTGACTTTTGAAGATTGGCCGTGACTTGACTTGACTCGTGCCGATCAACTGTGATTTGACTTGACTCATGACGAGCAACTGTGACTTGACTTG
>NW_015545477.1:0-257 GCF_001515605.1 Sinocyclocheilus anshuiensis | reverse complement strand
CATGACGATCAACTGTGACTTGACTTGCCTCATGAAGATCTGCTGTGAGTTGACTTGACTCAGGGTAATCAACTGTGACTTGACTTGACTCATGACGATCAACTGTGATTTGACTTGCCTCATGACGATCAACTGTGACTTGATTTGACTACGGATTGGCAGCTGTGACATAACGGGGCGCTGTTGTGTCCGTCATTTTGCACTCAGGCTCTGCTGTCGCCGCCATTTTGTGAGCGTGCTCTAGTGCGGCCGCCATT
>NW_015545476.1:418-884 GCF_001515605.1 Sinocyclocheilus anshuiensis | reverse complement strand
TCAGGCCTTTCCACACTGATGCAGGCTCATTGGCAGAAAACTGGCATTCTAGCTTTTTAGCGTAGTTCCTCTTGTCCACTCTAATCTCCTTATTTAGTGTGTTTCTGGCCTGATTGTGCAAGACTCTGTCCCCCCTTTTGATGGCATCCTCTTTGGCCTGACGAAGATGACGAAATTTTGCTGTAAACCATGGCTTATCATTGTTGAATGTTAAATGAGTCCTGGTAGGGATGCACATGTCTTCACAGAAACTGAAATATGACGTTACAGATTCCGTGAGCTCGTCCAGATCGTTGGTGGCTGCTTCAAAAACACTCCAATCAGTGCAGTCAAAACAGGCTTGCAATGCCTGCTCTGTTTCGTTGGTCCATCTCTTTACAGACTTACTACAGGTTTAGCAGATTTAAGTTTATGCCTGTAAGTCAGTATAAGATGAACCAGGCAGTGGTCAGAGAGTCCTACAGCT
>NW_015545476.1:0-174 GCF_001515605.1 Sinocyclocheilus anshuiensis | reverse complement strand
GATCAGCGAGTTTCTGTAAAGCTGAGCTCACGTGCGCTTGCGGAGGAATGTAAACACTCACGAGAATGAACGAGTGAAACTCCCGCGGCGAATTGAACGGCTTACAGTTAATGAAAAGCGCTTCTAGAGCGGAACAGCACATCTTCTTTAACACTGTTACATCTGTACACCACC
>NW_015545475.1:2153-2439 GCF_001515605.1 Sinocyclocheilus anshuiensis | reverse complement strand
CTTCAGTGCGCAGCGCGAGCAGGACAAACAACAATGCAGAATATTCATAACTATGACTGAGACTGTCATATAGGCTACATAACATTATAATGAGAACACTTATAATGAATAAAACGCTGTGGATTTTTAGAGTTTAGTTTCTGTGTTTCTGCACGTTGTTGCATGAAGAACGCGTCCACAAAAGGAGTTCATTCAGAGCCGCGCAGACATGTTCATGCATTCGGGGCATTTTGTGCAGATAGCCTATAAGTCGTAATATTAACGTTATGTTGTATAAATAACGAAG
>NW_015545475.1:0-2033 GCF_001515605.1 Sinocyclocheilus anshuiensis | reverse complement strand
CAGTCTTTCACTCTGCCTGTGTCAATTTGAGTCTTGTTAAAGTTTTAAATCTCTGCCGCCAAGATGCTCCTCTGTCAGTCACAGATTATGGAAAGTGAAACTGGGGTGGTTGGATTTATTCACGCACGTTAAAATATTTATTTAAAGCTTCTTTCTTTTCAGATTCTTATTTACAGCATTATCTTAGGCTGTATATTAACTTTGGGAGAAAACCGGTAGTTTTATGTGAAATCAGACATTTGAGCACCCCCATATAGCCAAAATGGCATGATCATAACACCCCGCGAATATTCGACTGTGAGATTGCTATTCGAATCAGGCTCCTCCTATGGAAGCATCTAATTGTGGACTATTCGGGGTCACCCCTACTTCAGTGAGTGTAAAAAGTGGTTAAATAACACAATATTTAAATAATTTTTAAATGTTCTTATTGCCCTCAGCCAGTTGTTAATAAAACAAGTCAGATTGTTCATTTATATTCTATTTTCATAATAATATTAAGCATTTTGCACGTGTCCCTGAAATTGCTGTCCACCCTGTCATGATGTTGTAAATGCCCGTTTAAGAAACCCTCTGATCTACTCGGTGAAATCTCCACCCCCATTTTACCTTTCTTCAGTGGAGGTTAAAACATCTGCTGCAAGTACACTAAGTATCTAAACTTATATTTCCTCATTTTCATCATATTGTGTTTGTAGTTGCATGTTGCCAAGCTTAACAAGTCCACCCTGTAATAGTAAATTATTAATTTACATGAAAGTTTTTCAGAAATTCAAAATATATATTTTAAGCAGTACACATTCAGCTTCAACAATGAACCACTTTGCTGACTGAAGGTACACCATGTGTTTATTAAATGCTAACTTAACCAAAAATGTCCACCCTGTCATTGTCCACCCTGTTACCAAGCCTGCATGACAGGGGGGACATGTGCATAGTTTTTGCCAAATTCTGATAATGTTTTAACAAGGGCTATTGATTTAACATGTTAAATTGGTGTGATTAATTATGGGGAAAAAAAGGTTGAATTGATAAATGCATTTAATGCACCCCATCTCAGAACTGTATGCTATCTTACATTGCATGCAGTTGCTTAGTGATGAACATGATGGAAGGCAAAGACTCACTGTGATGTAGCCTATTAGAATGCAGTTAGAATGTGCCTAAAATTCAAAATAATTTCTTTGAATGTTCACCGGGTCCCGCCTCCTTCTTCCCGACCTACAAACGTTGTTACACTAACTTTAACCAAAAATGTCCACCCTGTCATTGTCCACCCTGTCACCAAGCCTTCCATGACAGGGTGGACATGGTATATGACAGGGGGGGACATGTGCATAGTTTTTGACAAATTCTGATAATGTTTTAACAAGGGCTATTGATTTAACATGTTAAATTGGTGTGATTAATTATGGGGGAAAAAAAGGTTGAATTGATAAATGTATTTAATGCACCCCAGCCCAGAACTGTATGCTATCCTACATTGCATGCAGTTGCTTAGTGATGAACATGATGGAAGGCAAGGACTCACTGTGATGTAGCCTATTAGAATGCAGTTAGAATGTGCCTAACATTCAAGATAAGTGGGCAAAAAATGCCCAAAGCAAAAGTGCCATTTTCCTGAATATCTGCTCGATTGCAAATGTGATATTGACTTTATACAACAGTTCAATAAACAAAATAAATAAATAAATAAATAATAATAGTTACATTTTAAACACAATACTGTCAATATTGTCTGTTTTTGTTCTATTTCTCCAAAGAAAATAGTTCCAAAAAATCCACAGTGAAACTGTTGTAAATCCACAGTGAAACTGTTGTGCGTCTCTGAGCAACACAAAGCGGTGTTTCGTTACTGAATAAATCCATGTTTTTAACAAATCTAGGGAGTGGCTATAGTTTCATATTTAGAGTATCATTTAATTTGTTATTACTTTCATAATTTAATATTACATTTTTAAAAACCCATTAATACCCATTTAAAACCCATTAATCTCATAGCATTATTTATGCAATTCTAAGTGCAGTGTATA
>NW_015545474.1:1856-2030 GCF_001515605.1 Sinocyclocheilus anshuiensis | reverse complement strand
ATAACGAGATAGAATGATAGATAGATAAGATAGAACGATAGATAGATAGATAGAACGATAGATAGTACGATAGAACGATACATAGAACGATAGAACGATAGATAGAGATAGATAGAGATAGATAGAGATAGATAGATAGATAGATAGATAGATAGATAGATAGATAGATAGATA
>NW_015545474.1:1107-1368 GCF_001515605.1 Sinocyclocheilus anshuiensis | reverse complement strand
TCAATAGACTGAATAGAACAAAAGAATAGAATTAAAGATGGAACAATAGAATGGTAGACAACTATTATGATAGACGGAACGATAGATATAACGAGATAGAATGATAGATAGATAAGATAGAACGATAGATAGTACGATAGAACGATAGATAGTACGATAGAACGATACATAGAACGATAGAACGATAGATAGAGATAGATAGAGATAGATAGAGATAGATAGATAGATAGATAGATAGATAGATAGATAGATAGATAGATA
>NW_015545474.1:309-607 GCF_001515605.1 Sinocyclocheilus anshuiensis | reverse complement strand
TAGATAGATAGATGATAGATAGATAGATAGATAGAATGATAGATAGATGATAGATAGATAGATAGAGAGATATATAGAAAGATAGAACGACAGATAGATATATAGATAGATAGATAGATAGATAGATAGATAGATAGATAAAGTTGTTTGAAATAAGTTTGAAATAAGAAATAAGTTGTTAGATGAGTTTGTTTGAAAGTTCTGAAAAATGTTTAAAAGCCAAACGAATAGAATAGAAGAGCGAATAGATTGAATAGAACAAAAGAATAGAATTAAAGATGGAACAATAGAATGGCAG
>NW_015545474.1:0-206 GCF_001515605.1 Sinocyclocheilus anshuiensis | reverse complement strand
TAGATAGATAGATAGATAGATAGATAGATAGATAGATAGATAGATAGAACAACAGATGGAATGTTGACTTTACAAAGCCTTGTTTGAAAGTTCTGAAAAATGTTTAAAAGCCAAACGAATAGAATAGAAAAGCCAATAGATTGAATAGGACCAATGAATAGAATTAAAGGGGTCATGATGCGATTTCAAGTTTTCCTTTCTCTTTG
>NW_015545473.1:406-1042 GCF_001515605.1 Sinocyclocheilus anshuiensis | reverse complement strand
ACCAGTCCTAAATGAAAGATAAGAAGCTGACAAAAAGATTGAATCGAATCTTTGTTGATAACATAGCATAATGAGTGATTTATAAGCATTTGTTTGAGGTCGGGTCCTTTTTGCTCTGTAACATCACTGGTGTAACAAGGTGAAAAATCTCCCCCAGAAAAGTATGAAAATGATCAAAAAAGTTTTTAGAAGTAGTTATACCCTTTGTGAACAAAGTCACAAAATTTCAGTCCAATGCGATAACATTAACTAGTATTAGTCCTAAATGAAAGATAAGAAGTTGACAAAAAGATTGAATCCAATCTTTGTTGATAATATAGCATAATGAGTGATTTATAAGCATTTGTTTGAGGCCGGGTCATTTTTGCCCTGGAACATCAGAAGTGTAACAAGGTGAAAAATCTCCCCCAGAAAAGTATGAAAATTATAAAAAAAAATTTTAGAAGTAGTTATACCCTTTGTGAACAAAGTCACAAAATTTCAGTCCAATGCGATAACATTAACTAGTATTTTCAGGAAAAATATTATTTTTTCAGAGCAAAAAGGACCAGAACACCACATGAGGGTTAAAGGGGTCATATGATGCTGCTAAAAATAACATTATTTTGTGTATTTGGTGTAATGAAATTTGTTTAT
>NW_015545473.1:0-98 GCF_001515605.1 Sinocyclocheilus anshuiensis | reverse complement strand
ATTACAAACGAGGCATTTGTCGCATCCAGTGGGGACATAATTACTAATTATAGTGACTTATACTGTCTTTTTACGCTTTGCGTTGCATTGCATCGCGC
>NW_015545472.1:0-569 GCF_001515605.1 Sinocyclocheilus anshuiensis | reverse complement strand
ACGAAACTAACAACAGTTATTGAAAAACTAACTGAAATAAAATAAAATAATAATTATCAAAAAATAAATAATCGTTTTCGTAGTCATTATGAAATAAAATAATAATTACCAAAAATAAATAATCGTTTTCGTAATCATTACGTTCTCACCCCTTGGCGGAAAAATATATGAGCTGTGTGGAGGTTTAGGGAAATAGCCTACCTGTAATGGCGCATCACGCACATGGGGTTATCTGACGGAGAGACGCAAAGCATTTTAAAGCCTGCACGGGTCCTGTTTGGTAAACGTTCGCCAGCAGTACTTAACAGAACACCCGACCCATTATCTGACAGCAGCACTAATTTAATTCTGTACCAGACCAGAACCATTTGACATAAAGACCACGAGTCATGACCCGAACCGCACTCGCATTAAATCTATTACATCAGGTAAGCAAGGTTATTTATTTTATCATGTAACACAAGCAATCAAACCAACATTAGGCATTAAGTTGGTGCTTTGAAGAAAAACAGACATGCAGCGCCACATGATAATTAACAGAAAAAAAGATGAGAACGCGCATCCTTTCT
>NW_015545471.1:524-900 GCF_001515605.1 Sinocyclocheilus anshuiensis | reverse complement strand
GAAAAGTAAGTGTTACTAAAAAGAAACAGCTGGAGGAACATTTTGTAACTAATTAATTTGTCAACAGGTCAGAAAAATGATCAGGTATAAAAAGAGTATCTTAGGGAGGTCGAGTCTCAGAGGTTTATCAATCTGCAAAACACTGCATCTACAAATTATGGAACAGTTTCAGAATAATGTTCCTCAACATAAAATTGCGAAGACTTTGAATATCTCATCATCTACAGTACATAATATCATCAAAATATTCAGAGAACCTGGAGAAATCTCTGAGCGCGAGGGACAAGGATGAAAATCAATACTGGATGCCCATGATCTTCAGGCCCCCAGGTGGCACTGCATTAAAAACAGTCATGATTCTGTAATGGAAATAACT
>NW_015545471.1:0-147 GCF_001515605.1 Sinocyclocheilus anshuiensis | reverse complement strand
TAGTAAAGTTTTGATGGATGAAGACTGCAATCAAGGTAAAGACGATTGCGGTGGCATACAGGAGTCATAGGGTACAGTATGCATGCGTGAGTCCGTTATAATAATACGTGTATGAGCTCTTGACGCACTGATCGCACATTGTATTTA
>NW_015545470.1:347-604 GCF_001515605.1 Sinocyclocheilus anshuiensis | reverse complement strand
GATTTGATGGTGTCCTGAGTATTTAAACTGGGCTTTTGGACACCTCCCAAATGGTGTTTTGACCAATTAGATGTCGTCTTTGCTCGGGGTGTTGTATATTTCTCCTCCCCATTCATAAATCAAAAGTTATCTTATCAGTCACATGGTCCGCGTTTTTCCCGCTCTTGCAAAGTATAATTTTGGACATGATTTCTATAACAAGAATATGATACATTTGACAAAGAATTGATTGGAAGAAACGTTTCAAGCAAGAAGAT
>NW_015545470.1:0-236 GCF_001515605.1 Sinocyclocheilus anshuiensis | reverse complement strand
AATACATACACAATACAGGATTAAAACATGATAGTCTGATGTGTGGGTTACATAAATGATATGGAGTTATGCATAGAAATGATTCGTTGCTCACCAGTCCTTTTAGTGTCATTTAGATGCATATTTACATGGAAATGCAGTTTCTGTGCCATTCTGTGGATGAGGACACGTTCTGTGAAGACCAGAGGTTAAAGAGGTCTGTAAGGAATCTCTGAAAGTCTGTTCTTTGTCTCCTA
>NW_015545469.1:0-875 GCF_001515605.1 Sinocyclocheilus anshuiensis | reverse complement strand
CAAACTGCAGTTGGGTTGTTTTGATTAAGTAATAATAACTTAAATTTCTTTTACATATTAAAAGTTTGTTTTATAGCAAAAGCCGATGACTCCAACAGTCGTTTTTTGGCAAAAGCAGATAACTCCACATTTCATGTTTTAGAGTAAAAAAAAACACTCGTTTAATCTTTAAACTTTAAACTTTAAACATCTCCTCAGATGACAATGTAGATGCCTGACAAACGTTGTTGTTGTTGTGATCATAAACTGTATGGATGTGATTACGGGTCAAACTCAGATGTCAGTGCCCACTTTTTTTGACGGACAGGCTGAGAGTACCATCAGTGTCAGCTCATCTATCAACATTAACATGAAGCCAGACCATTCAAGGGCGCACTACATGTGGGGGCTTTCAACAGTTCTACAAAGGCCAAATTGAAGCAGAGTGCATCCATCAACTGGACATCATGAGGATGTCCATCTTCGGTCTGAAGTCACGCACTGCAAATAAGTTGCCTTTGCTGGAGGGCTAAGAGACAGCAGCCAGTGACTTAATGGGTGGTCCTCAGAGAATGGCAATGTGACTTTTGAAACGCTAAACACATGTCATATGAAGGTGGCCGCACCTTCTATGAAGACTACATGTATTCGATTCTTTGGTATTTAAAATCTTAGTGAGCTCATGTGCACTGAAAAAAATGTTTTAATTTATCCAATTTAAAAAAAGAAAATCACACTGAAAAAAAATGTTCATTCATCCAATTAAAAAAATGTAGGGTAATGATTCACATCTATATTTTTTAAATTGAGCCAATAAAAAATAAATAACTTGCCTTTTTTCAGTGTATATATGGAGAATAATGCACGGCAATCAGCTCTTTTTTTTTTAAAGTGGC
>NW_015545468.1:292-2557 GCF_001515605.1 Sinocyclocheilus anshuiensis | reverse complement strand
TATCTAATATTATATAATATAAAACATTATCAGTTATAATATATTATTGTTTATCTTTATATATGTTGTATATTTATGTTTAAATTCATATGTATATAATTATACACATTTATGCATGTTCAAATTCATAAAATGTAAATATATAATATAAATATACAATTTATATTTTAAATAATCTTATATATATATATATATATTTATATATATATAACCATAACAAACACATAAAACATTACAAATAAAACATAATATAAATAATAAAACAAACATGATAAAATACAATGTCAATTTACATTGACATTCTCATGAGACACTAATTTTGATAACACTTTACAATAAGGTTTCATTTGTTAACGTTAGTTAATGTATTTACTAACATGAACTAACAGTAAGCAATATATTGTTTGTAACATTTAATCATCATTGTCAAGTTCATAAAGATACAATTGTTCATGTTCACTGAGCACTATCTAATGTTAGCAAATACAGCTTTTAATTTTAACAATGTTTTAGTAAATGTTGAAATTAACTAGGCCTGTCGCAATAATCAATATATTGTCTTATTGCGCAATATATGTACATGACCTCAATAATTTTTGGTGACGCAATATATCGCCCATTATATTTACTTAAAGATTAATGTCACCATGTTTTGTACATTCCACTTGCTCCTGTGTCTTCTGCAGCTTCTCGTACATAACGTGGTGTAGTCATGAGGTGCTCGTTCAAATTTTAAAAATGCTTCTATAAACAATGTTTCATCTGCAGATATGATCTTGTTTAGGTATCTGTGCCTTTGTGCGTACGGACATCTGACTGCTGAGTAGTGATTGTGTTTTTCAGCAATAGTGTGCACCTTTAACTTACAGAGAAAAGAAGGTCAGGGAAAAATCTGTAGATGGAAAAATCTCCATACAAGTTCTTTGTGCATTTGTCTTTTTTTCTACTTGTTACTTTGCACTTTTTGTTAGAAAAAGTTTTTTTTACTATTTATTCAGGTTTTTAAGGTATCTAATATTTTGATACTTAATCTCCACGATCTAAATATTCTTAAAAATTAAAAGTTTGTTGTCATTTGGAAGTGTGTAGGCCTTCTTGCATTATTATGCTGTTACATTATGATTATATATTCAGTGGCATAAAATGGTCTTTAAAATGACAATAATATCGCTTATCGCAATTATTTCTGTGGCAATATATCGCACAACAAAAAGTTATCATGACAGGCCTAAAATTAACAAGACTAATGAATGTTGCAGTTTAATTGTTGATGTTCATGAACCCTTACTGTACAGTGTTACTGTATGTGCGTTGCATACCGTTTCATCGTTGAGCAGCAGTGGGTGTGTGGACTCCTCCCCTACTGACGGTAACCTAGTGCTGCCCACTGAAGGGTGGCGGCTGGATGGCTGCGAGGAGGCGTCACCGAATGACGGGTAACGGCCGATCCCATTGGCTACCGTTGGGACAGAGTAACCGGGAGCTGCAGAGAGAGCGGATGAGGGGTTAGTGAGAGACTCCAGTCTGAGCGTGAGGACTGGATTGTGTGTGTGTGTGTGTTCTTACTGGTGGGAGTGTGAGGCATCACTGGAAGCTCAGGCTCCAGCACGGGCTCCTCCACCACACTGATGCTGTTGTTGTGCATGATGTCCTGCAGCATGTTAAAGATCTCCTCGGCCCGCGCACACTTGAATGCAAATATCCCTGAGAGGAGAAGAGTGAAGTATGAATGTGAATGACACAACAATATCTGATAGAGAGTGACCAGGTTAAAAGAAAAAGCCTCACCTTGACCGGTTTGGCAGCGCCGGCCGCTCTCGAAGGAGAAGAGGTTGGAGTCGTAACCATAGCGACGCAGGCAGAGGTAGGGCCACTTCACGGCGTCTCGTTTGCGCGTGTGCAGAATGAGCTCTTCCTCCGTTAACTCCATCACACCCGAGCCCAGCTCATTACCGTCATCATCCACGTTTATCACCTACACACACACACACATACTCAGCATCTACACACCTCTGAACACAACTTAAAATACATGTTATGAATTTTTAATTTTAATAATTTTATATTACTGAATGATAAATAATTATTAATATAAATAACATAATTATAAATTATTTATATAATATGTGTGAGAATATATATGATAAATAATATAATTTCTATGAATAAATGTTAAATCATTAATTAATATGGAATAATATAATCTAGTTTCTACCTAAATGTCTATTAAATTCTATTTAAATTGTACATAAAAATACAAGATAC
>NW_015545468.1:0-178 GCF_001515605.1 Sinocyclocheilus anshuiensis | reverse complement strand
TGTACATAAAAATACAAGATACACAAAATATATATAGCTAATTGTAGAACTTATATTTTTACATATTTTAAATAATTATATTGATATGGCAAACAATTTATTAAAATCAAATAATATAATAATATAAAATATATTATTATAATATATAATTTTAATGTAATATATATATATATATATA
>NW_015545467.1:0-909 GCF_001515605.1 Sinocyclocheilus anshuiensis | reverse complement strand
CACCATACATGCATATTATTAAAGTCTACTGTGTTTCACAGTCAAGACATATGGCTTTTTGGCTAGGTTTAAAGGGAAAGGGCACTTTAAGGCAATAATAGATGGCACTCGTGGAGGTAGGAAAACAAAGTTCTTTATTAACCGCAGGATTGCTTGTAATAAAGATTTCAATGCAAAAGGAAAGGCAGTAGAGCTGTCTATTTCTGTCAATGGTAAGTTTGTGATAACGTAAGAAAAGTAGTTTAAATGTTTTGCCACTTGCTTGAGCAACTTAATATATAAATCTAGAAGTAAATGCAAAAGTAAAAAGCATTGAATAATGTGTTGCTTATATTTATTGTTGAAACATGTCTGTGAAAGATTTTATTATTGTGTATTAAAAAAGAATTGCAATGCTGAAAAAACATTTTCAGTGACAATGTTTTAAGGCATTAAATGCAAAAGTAAAAAGTATTGAATAATGTGTTGCTTACAAGCAGGATTTTTTACATGGCACCCCTGTTCTCGACAGATGGCACCCCGGTTGGGAAACCCTGCAGTAGCGGACTCCTGAGTGAAAGCTGCTTCACAAGAGACACCTAAGAGGGGAATTCCCCACGTTTTCAAAAATGAAATTCAGGCCCTGAATAAATGTCTAAAAATCCTGATTGGAGTATCACTATAAGTAGTTATAAATGATAAAAAGAAGGCTTTAAAAAGATCGGTATCGGCAGATACTGCTTTCTGCGATCGGTGATCGGCCTCAAAAATCCTGATCGGAGCACCCCTAATTTGAACTAGGATGCTACCTATGTAGACAGCAATGCAGCTCACTGGACTTGTGAACAGATCCCATGCGTCATGGGTACTGAGAACAAATGCATATTTATTTAAAGTCCCCCTGTAGTCAAATATTTTATCCCTTAAAAC
>NW_015545466.1:0-888 GCF_001515605.1 Sinocyclocheilus anshuiensis | reverse complement strand
TCGATCTCGACTTCGTTTTTCATTTACATAACTCCTGGCAGTGGCCTAACTACAGGCAGTGCAGCCGCACTGGGGCCCGTGCCGCGGTGGGGCCGCAGCGCACGCGGGCCCTGCCCACATCGCAAGCGACTATATTAATATAAATTAATAATAAACGTATTAATAATAAAAGACAATTAGTACCGAGATGCTTCACAGTACTAAATAAATAAATGAATTCGCATAAATTGTACATGTGTTGGTATGGTAGAATAGTATAACTTTTGTCACGCATTTCCGAGGTTCTGGGTTCTAATCCAGCCTCGTGTAGTTTTTTTCTCTCTCATTAAAACCAAAGGTGTTCATCAGTGATTGTATATCAAGAGAAAGGACATGTTTGTGTGCATTTTGTTTTGTGCTTTTACCAGAACAAAGCGTACGATCGTCTGTGTGAAGACTGCGCACGAGTGCCAAGAGAGAACCGATAACAGCAGCAACGAGCGCTCGAAACTACGCAAATTATTCATTTATAATTCTAGTATTTATAATTATAGGCTTAGGGTATTTATAGGGTTATTGTTAAATTCATCCTCTAAACTGCACTTCCAGTAAAAATTCCTGTCATATAGCATAATCAAAGCTTTATTGGCATGTCGGGCATTTACAGTAGGCTATTATTTACAAAACTCGTCAAGGCTGCGTTTCCCAAAAGCTTTTTTTAAGTAACGACCAAGCGGCCAGCGGCAGACAGTGAGCTGATCATAGCCTATGTTTGATCAATGTAGCCTTCTCAAATCATCACGACTTGCCTAAAATAAAATCTATAGACATAAAACAGTTCAAGCATATCATAATGATAGTTTCAATGTTTAAACGATATAAATGTGCGCTATTAGGCGCATATCTAAT
>NW_015545465.1:0-493 GCF_001515605.1 Sinocyclocheilus anshuiensis | reverse complement strand
TTAGTAACTCAATTCTAGAACTTAAGAACAATAAATCTCCCGGAATGGACGGGTTTACCGCAGAGTTCTATAAACAGTTCTCTAAAGAATTGTCTCCTTTTTTACTTAAGGTTTTTGAAGAAAGCATACAGAATGAGTCTCTCCCCCCGACTCTCACTCAAGGCTTAATTACTTTAATTCCGAAACCTCCCCCCCCCTCCCGACTCTCACTCAAGGCTTAATTACTTTAATTCCGAAACCTAAAAAAGATTTACTTTTAATTGACAATTGGCGTCCCATCTCTCTGCTTAACAGTGATTATAAAATTTTTGCTATTATGTTTGCTAAAAGACTAAAATCTGTATTGGGATCTGTTATAGATGAGACACAATCTGGTTTTTTTAACAAAAGACACATTGTTAACAATATAAGGTTGATTCTTGATTTATTAGATTATTCAGACTTGATGCAGGAGGACAGCTTCATTCTTTTCTTAGATTTCTATAAGGCTTTC
>NW_015545464.1:575-826 GCF_001515605.1 Sinocyclocheilus anshuiensis | reverse complement strand
ACAATAATACATGCTATATAATTATTGCTCATGTTAATTAATATATTTAATGTTAATAACTGAAACCTTATGTAAAGTGTTACTAAAGTTTTATATGTTGTTCTGTGTATGTGTGTTTCACAGTCTTAATGGTTTTGATTAACCCTTTAATTGCCGTATCCCTTAAAACCAGAATGCCAGAGGGTTACTGTAAATGCATGTGCCCGCTGTGCACCGTTCTCCTGATGCCACCGGGGTGGCGTTTGCACTGA
>NW_015545464.1:0-555 GCF_001515605.1 Sinocyclocheilus anshuiensis | reverse complement strand
TTATTAGGGCCCGAGCACCGCGGTGCGAGGACCCTCTTGGAATTGCTCGGTTTATTAGGGCCCGAGCACCGCGGTGCGAGGACCCTCTTGGATTTGCTCCGTTTATTAGGGCCCAAGCACCGCGGTGCGAGGACCCTCTTGGATTTGCTCCGTTTATTATTATTATTATTATTATTCTTTTCCGAAAAGGATCGCATTTTTGAGGGCCTAAACATTCTCGAAAACTCACGAAACTTTGCACACGCATCAGAACTGGTGAAAATTTACATCTGATATGGGTTTGAGAAGTGGGTGTGGCAAAATGGCTCGATAGCGCCACCTGTAAAATTTCAACGGAGTGCGCCTCGAGCTACGTTTTACATACATGTACGAAAATCTGTAAACACGTGTAACACACCATTACCTACAAAAATGTCTCTTGGTACAAAATCCAAAACCCAACAGGAAGTACGTTATTTTTAATTTCCTGCACGAGTTTTGTGCAGTTTTTGCCATTTCCAGGCCTCGTAGTTTGACGAACTCCTCCTACAGTTTTAATCGGATCATCTTCAAATT
>NW_015545463.1:0-2956 GCF_001515605.1 Sinocyclocheilus anshuiensis | reverse complement strand
ACGAATCTCAGATTCACCTCTGTCCAACATCACCATCACATGAAAGCAACTGTTCTCATGACAGTGATGTTGGACTGGTGTGTACAGGTTAGAATTAATTTCCTTTAATTGAGTAAAATCATTTTTGTATTTTGTAAGGTTTTTTTTTTGTCATTTTTTTGAAGAACTTTTCTTTCTTTCTGTCCTTCAGTATTTCTTTGTTTCATTCTCTTTGTTCAATATACAGACCTTGTAAATGTGAGGCTGGTTGGTGGTCACAGTCGCTGTGCTGGTAGAGTGGAGGTTCTTCATAGAGGTCAGTGGGGAACAGTGTGTGAGCATTTCTGGGAGGGGAACAGTGTGTGAGCATTTCTGGGATATGGTTGATGCTGCAGTGGTGTGTAGAGAGCTGGACTGTGGAGAACCTGTAGATGTTCTGGGTGATGCTCATTTTGGATCAGGATCAGGACCAATCTGGCTGAGTACTGTCATGTGTACTGGATCAGAGTTTACACTGAAGAATTGTGGATCAGCAGGATGGGGTAAACCTGTCTGTGATCATCGTCAAGATGTTGGAGTCATTTGTTCAGGTGAATGAGATTAATCTTCAAAACATTTGGGAGCACACAAACACACCTACTTTCTATCTAAATAGGGCTTATGTGAATTAAGTGGTTAAATGAACATTTATTTAAAAGGGTCTTTTTTTTTGTGATCTCTGTGATTGGACAACGCTGTGCAGTACCAGCAGAGTCTGTCAGTTTCCAGTGATGGTCCACTGCATCCTCCACAATACAGAACTCAGAACTGGCCCAACAGTGCTGCGCAAATTGTGTTCAGCAAGATGTGATTTACACAAGATTTGTGTGCATGTTTGTGCGTGCAAGTAAATTGTGCTTTGGGAGGGTGCAATTGATTAGTGAATTTTGCTCTTTTTATTTTGGTAATTTAATATCATGTAATGTTTTTGGGCAAAAATATATCCTGATGCGATGTTGATTTTGTCATTGCTCTACAGATTGGCACAATTTCATAAAACTAAAAATATGTTTATTCAAATTTTGTGAGTATTAAATATACTATTTAAATTGCCACTCTGCATAAATCTATTTTGTGTGGTTTTATTTAATATGAACAGATCATAAACATTCCAGACTTATTAACGGATCTCACCTTTGCTCTGGGAGAATAGAGGTGGTTCATGGGAACACATGGCACACAGTGTGTGACGCTGCCTTTGACCAGCAGGATGCAGAGGTTGTGTGTAGAGAGCTGGACTGTGGGGCTCCTGTACAGGTGCTGGGAGCAGCTGCTTTTGGCAAAGGAGACGCTCAGATGTGGACACAAGAGATTCAGTGCAGAGGAAATGAATCTCATATATATTTTTGTCCACATACATCTTTAAGCAAAAACAACTGTTCCCATGACAATGATCTTGGAGTTATATTTTCTGGTTGAGTATATTTTCCATGTATTTGTGTGTGTGTGTGTGTGTGTGTGTGTGCGCGTGTGTGCATATGGGAGGTAATGCAATTTACTTAATCTGAATTTTCAGAAGTAAAAAGTATGCATTACTTTTTTATGCACACCATTATATCTGAGTTAAGTTACTTTTCAATTAATTGATTACAAATATACTTTTTTACGTTACTGAAATTCTCTCTTCTTCATGTTGTCATGCAGACAACAATACACTAAAATGTGCAAAAACACACTAGACAGAACGTGCATGGTTTATTCTGTATTGTGTTTTTAGTTACTAAATATGTGTCACTTGCACTGTTGTCAAACATAACCTGACCGGATTGAGCATTAATTTGCTAACTAATTATACAAGATTTCAAACAATACCATGCCATTATCAACAACCAGTATTTATAAACTAGGAGAAACTGATTCCAATTTGAGACAAACACAACAGAACTTTAGCAAGTCTATATTGCAAAAGTAAAGTAACATAAATTTAACATGATTAGTTACTATTTTGGGGATTTAATAAAACATTTTAAAAGTAACAGCACTGTTTGTGTTATGCTAGCAGAGTTTTACTGATCTATTCACTTGTCTCTTGTTTTACACTGTTTAAAATAATTCTCATGTTTTGTCCAGGTTACACTGATCTCAGGCTGGTAAACAGTTCAGACTCTTGTTCTGGAAGAGTGGAGCTTCAATATAGCAGTAAATGGGGCACAGTGTGTGATGCATGCTGGGATATGAGAGCTGCCAGTGTCCTCTGTAGACAGCTGAATTGTGGGATTGCTGTGTCTGTTGTGGGATCAGACTGGTTTGGAGAGGGAAGTGGTGAAATCTGGGCTGATGTGTTTGATTGTGACGGGAATGAAACAAAACTCTCAGAATGTTCCATCTCTTCATGGAGTCGAGCTGAATGTTCTCATAGACGAGATGTTGGAGTCATCTGCTCTGGTAAACTTATTTAATCAAGAGAGTCATGAATGCTTATACTGAAAAAAAAAAATCAATTAGCAGTACCATTTCTGTAACCTGTAACTACAATACTTTGTTCAACATTAAATCTTCCTTCCAGATTCCTCTCTGGCTCTTCATGATGGTCTGGTGCGGTTATCTGGAGAGAGACAGTGTGAGGGGGAGGTGGAGGTTTTCATTCATCAGGGGGAGACAGTGTGAGGGGGAGGTGGAAGTTTTCATCCATCAGGTCTGGAGGAGAGTTCTGCTGGACTCCTGGAGTCTCACTGAATCCTCTGTGGTCTGCAGACAGCTGGGCTGTGGCTCTGTGCTGAACTTCTACGGCTCCTCTTCATCCAGTCCTGAACACAGTCATGAGTGTGTGACGGGCTTCCAGTGCTCTGGGAGTGAAGCTCATCTGGGGAACTGCAGCTCTCCACAAACTCTCAACTGCAGCTCCACACAACAGCTGTCAATCACCTGCCTTGGTGAGAAAAACAACATCTCTGCAGATTCTTCAGTTGTTCGTGATCAATAATGTGTTTTTCTTTCT
>NW_015545462.1:381-568 GCF_001515605.1 Sinocyclocheilus anshuiensis | reverse complement strand
TTACCTCCTTGTTCCATGTAGTTACAGGGTAAATACAACATTTGCTGGCTGTTAATTAAAGTGGTGCTTTGTTACCTCCTTGTCCCATGTAGTTACAGGATAAATACAGCAGTTGTGGGCTGTAAATTAAAGTGGTGGTTGTTCCCCCCTTATTCCATGTAGTTACAGGGTAAATACAACCGTTGCG
>NW_015545462.1:0-170 GCF_001515605.1 Sinocyclocheilus anshuiensis | reverse complement strand
TGTTCCCCCCTTGTTCCATGTAGTTACAGGGTAAATACAACATTTGCGGGCTGTAAATTAAAGTGGCGCTTGTTCCCCCCTTGTTCCATTACAGGGTAAGTGGCTACAACAAATTGCTCTAAAATGATTGTTTATACATTAGGTCATACATACATTATATATCAGGTAAT
>NW_015545461.1:358-579 GCF_001515605.1 Sinocyclocheilus anshuiensis | reverse complement strand
GTTTGAAGTAATGGTGCTTCATATAACATTATCCAGAGAAACAAGCGTTAATTACAAATCCCCTGTGATGTTTGTACTGGCTACTGTATACAGGCCTCCAGGGCACCATACAGACTTTATTAAAGAATTTGCTGACTTAATTTCCAGCGATATCGTCGATTTGGTTGCACAGATACTATTTATTTTTTTTTTTTTTAATGAAAACAGAAAAAATAACAAAA
>NW_015545461.1:0-140 GCF_001515605.1 Sinocyclocheilus anshuiensis | reverse complement strand
CTTCATATAGCTAAAACTGTAAATTCTACTCCTTGTTACAAGTATGGTAGAACCATCACCTCTACCACAAAATACTGCTTTGTAAGTAATCTTACAAGAGAGGAAGAATTGTATAAACTTGTTAAATCATCTAAACCAAC
>NW_015545460.1:364-958 GCF_001515605.1 Sinocyclocheilus anshuiensis | reverse complement strand
TGTGTGTGTGTGTGTGTGTGTGTGTGTGTCAGACAGCGCTCAGCAGCTTAGAGATAAAGGCGGTCATGTGACCCGTCCAGTGAGTCCAGTGCAAACACACACACTGCATGAACACTGTTCAGCCTGAACATCTGGAACAATTAGTTTTCTAATGAAACAAACTGACTTTGAACTTCTTGTAACTGCATTTTGACCTTCAATGTTCACATTCACAGCTCACAAGAACTGCACTGCACACGTGTGTAATATGAATGTGACTACTCCAGTCTTCAGTGTCACATGATCTTCAGAAATCATTCTAATATGCTGATAAACATTTCTGATTATTATCAATGTTGAAAACAGCTGAGTAAATGTTTTCAGGATTCTTTGATGAATAGAAGGATCTAAAGATCAGCATTTATCTGAAATAAAAAGCTTTTGTAACATTATACACTCTACATTCAAAAGCATGGAGTCAGTATAATTTTTATTTTTTTTGAGAAGAGATTATAGAAATTAACACTTTTATTCAGCAAGGAAGCTTTAAATTGATCAAAAGTGATGATAAAGACATTTATAATGTTACAAAATATTTCTATTTCAGATAAATGC
>NW_015545460.1:0-210 GCF_001515605.1 Sinocyclocheilus anshuiensis | reverse complement strand
TCAGCATATTAGAATGATTTCTGAAGATCATGTGACACTGAAGACTGGAGTAATGATGCTGAAAATGTAGCTTTGAAACAATAAATTACATTTTAAAATATATTCAAATAGAAAATAGTTATTTTAAATAGCTTAGTAAAAATATTTCAAAATGTTACCGTTTTGTGTACTTTGGATCAAATAAATGCAGGCTTTGTGAACAGAAGAGAC
>NW_015545459.1:0-1114 GCF_001515605.1 Sinocyclocheilus anshuiensis | reverse complement strand
ACTTGAAAAAAGTAATCTGATTACGTAACTCGAGTTACTTGTAATTCCCAACACTGAGAATAACAAATGACTGCAGACAGCGCCAACAGCCTGATCAAATGACTGCAGACAGTGCCAACAGCCTGATGATTGTTTTTACTCTTGCGGGGTCTACTCCTTGTTTAATATTGACTAAACAACATTTAACTCAAGCGTCCACTTAATCTTTAATATTTGGCCATTTCTTTACAACAGAAATGCTGTAATTTCTTGACTATGTGGACATCAAAATGTGTGAACTCTAGGACAGAGGAGAAACTCAGCCTTCATGTATGTTTTCAGGTGGATAAGTACCTGTATCACATGCGTCTGTCCGATGAGAACCTGATGGATGTGTCCAAGCGCTTCAGGAGGGAGATGGATAAAGGACTGGGCCGAGACACTAACCCAACCGCAGCCGTCAAGATGCTCCCCAGCTTCGTCCGCTCCACACATAATGGCACAGGTGAGGAGAATGAGATCGAAATAGCCGAAGACATTCAAGCTTTGCCTTTCACAATCCCAAAACGTATCTGGACACTAAAACTGCACTTAGAAACGTAGGGTGATTTCAGGTAAAGTAGGCCACTTTTAGCTCAATTTTCAAAAAGGGCATTTGATATGAAAAGATTCTCAAGCGACACCTGCAAACAAATAATGCTAGAGCTTCACTGTTCTCAAGGTAGTTTGTGTTGTATACATGCAGTGAGTTCTCAAGTTCTCGCAGGTGTTGAATATTTTATTTATTTATTTTTTTAAATAAGTCTCTTATATTCACCATGGCTGTTTTAAAAATGCATTAAAAACAATAATATTGTGAAATAGTATTACAAATTCAAATAACCATTTCCTATGTGAATATATATTAAACTGTAATTTATTTCTGTGATCAAAGCTGTATTTTCAGCATCATTACTCCAGTCTTCAGTGTCACATGATCTTCAGAAATCATTCTAATATGCTGATTTGCTGCTCAAGAAACATTTATTATTATTATCAATGTCGAAAACCGTTGTGCTGCTTAATATATTTTTGGAAATGGTAAAACTACTTTTTTCCAGGATTTTTTGATTAATAGAAAGTTCAAAAGTGCAGC
>NW_015545458.1:0-782 GCF_001515605.1 Sinocyclocheilus anshuiensis | reverse complement strand
CATATTTTATTTCCCTCATCTGAACTTGAATGAGCAGCTGCATCTTGTACAGTCAACAGTGCAAATATTTCAAAATAAGAGTCACTGTGTAGTTCATGCTTTTTTCCTGGTCATTATTTATATTTTGGGTATATAAACTGTATTTAGTTTAATTTGATATAATTTACATTTAATTAATTAACTATTGTAGGTTCTGTCTGGGATTCCCCATCACAGGATGGACAGCCTAAGGACATTATTCAAAATATTATTTAATAAATAAATTTTACTAGTATCAGGTTTTTATAGGTAAAACTAAATACAAATATTCTTCATTAGTTGAAATAAAATAAATGTTAACTGAAATTATAAAACAAATCTATACAAAAGGAAATGAATATCTAAATACAGAAATAAAAAAAAAACATATTTTGTTTCATTTAAACTTCAGCTTAACCTGATGTACTAAAATAACCAGAATGGAAAATATAATAATAATGCATTACAATTTAACTAAACCCTTTAGATTTTAGTCGACTAAAATTGTATGATATTTAGTTGACTAAAACTAAAACAATTCAGATATAACTAAATATGACTAAAACTAAATGGCATTTTCGTCAAAAGACTATGACTAAAACTAAATCAAAATTTGCTGTCAAAATGAACACTGCTATAAAGCCTCAACGAAAACTCAAAACTTCATGAAACCCGCTGTGCTCGTGCGACAGATGATTCTAAACAAGCATGCTACGTTTGAGAGATCGGACCACAGCTGGCGCTATAACAGTCATAAACATTAT
>NW_015545457.1:0-934 GCF_001515605.1 Sinocyclocheilus anshuiensis | reverse complement strand
ATTTATTTCTGTGATGAAAAGTTGAATTTCCATCAGCCATTACTCTAGTCTTGTCACATGATCTTTCAGAAATCACTCGAAATGTTAAAATTTTGTAATGTATGTGTGTATTTGTGAATATGTGTTCTTGTAGTTTTCTTAAATAGTTTTTATATTACTATTAATATTAGTATTAGTCAGTGTTGGGAGTAACGTATTACAAAAGTAACAATATTACAGTAGTATATTCGTTTTATTGTGTAATTACCAGTGTTGGGAGTAACGCATTACAAAAGTAACGATATTACAGTAGTATATTACTTTTTGCTGTAACGCAGTAATATAACGCATTACTAATAAAATTTGGGTAATATTATTTATACACGTTACAACAACATATTTTAACTCAAAATTAAGTGGTGAATTTATTTACCAACACCGCAGGACAGCACCAGACAATAAATTCCTCGGGTAAAATATTTTGTCTAGCCTATTTCCTGTTGCTGTAATTCGATGGTTGAGATGACTGAGATGGATTCTACATTTGTGAGATGGGCATACTGCGAGGTCGGAGAAGAGAAAGAATGCGGCGGACGAGCAACAAATTAAGTTTAACTAAAAATAACAATCTGTTTTGATTAAATCATAGTCTACATATAAAAAGAATTAATACGCGAAATATATATTGACTTAAATAATTAGCAGATTAACAAAACGAAAGAAAAAAGACTGAGTAAATATATGCTGCTGAGTTTGGTTAATTTTTGTGGCGTGGCGCTCTGCAAAAGTTCACGGAAAGGAAACC
The DNA here is from genome assembly GCF_001515605.1 of Sinocyclocheilus anshuiensis. Classification (NCBI taxonomy): domain Eukaryota; kingdom Metazoa; phylum Chordata; class Actinopteri; order Cypriniformes; family Cyprinidae; genus Sinocyclocheilus; species Sinocyclocheilus anshuiensis. The sequence goes on along the minus strand of NW_015545457.1, from coordinate 150 downwards.
GAGATGACAAGCGCATCCTAAAATAAAAGTAAACACATTGCAGTTTCGAAGGATCTGTATGACCAAAAACTACGGAGTATTTTATGTTTCCGCTGTTCGATCGTAGCAGCCGTTCATTATCAGAATAAAATACAGTCAACCAAATATAGA
>NW_015545456.1:0-504 GCF_001515605.1 Sinocyclocheilus anshuiensis | reverse complement strand
CAATGCATTTCATGAAAATTACAGTCAGACTCCAAAGATTTAGGCTAGCTGTGAAATTAAGATGAAAATTTTTTTTTTTTAAATTGTTCAGGTAACATAGGACCCTATGATTTAAGCGATGCAGAAAATGTGGATGGAATCGCAAAGTCCATTCATAAAAATGGAATTTACATCATAACAAAATCTTACAGAATTTGATTGTACACGTACCACTGTATTTGATAAATATGTATTAATTCATAAATCCAGAACAATTAAAGCAAACAGAGAATTTCTTAAATAGCTATAGTTTTTTGTAAAAATAAATAAATAATAGTAAAAAAAGTAACAAATTAAAGTTAAAGTTATATTCAATTGATTAGATACTGTTGATTATTAAAACATAATTATAACATTAAATAGAAATCCAGAAAAATGAAAACATATTTCATAGGGCCCTAAAAAATGTAAAAAAAAAAAAAAAATTGTTAAACTTCTAATTTTAATAAATAATTGTTAAATTGT
>NW_015545455.1:0-510 GCF_001515605.1 Sinocyclocheilus anshuiensis | reverse complement strand
ATGTTACAAAAGATTTCTATTTAAAATAAATGCTGTTCTTTTGAATTTTCGATTCATCTGTGAATCCTAAAAAAAAAATTAGTTTCCACAAAAAATATTAAGCAGCACAACTGTTTTAAGCATTGATATTAATAAGAAATATTACTTGAGCAGCAAATCAGCATATTAGAATTATTTTTGAAGTATCATGACACTGAAGAATGGAGTAATAGATGCTGAAATTTCCGTTTTGCCATTATAGTCATAAATTATATTTTGACACTGAAGACTGGAGTAATGATGCTGAAAATACAGCTGCGCATCACAGAAATACATTACAGTTTAACAGATACTCTCATAGAAAACAGCTATTTTTAATTTAGCAGACAATATTTCACATTTTTACCGTATTTCTGATCACATACTTGCAGCACTGGTAAGCAGAAGAAACCCTTTTGAGAGCACGTGTTCCATATTATATAATTTTTCACCACATCAGACAGGCCACACAAACCGACAACTCTCTCCACA
>NW_015545454.1:279-517 GCF_001515605.1 Sinocyclocheilus anshuiensis | reverse complement strand
TAAAATACAGAAACAAAATCGTTTTAATAAGTAAAGATTCTGAATATATATTTACAGTAGTAACAGCAAATTATATTTTATAATATGATATGATTAATATCATGTTTTTAAATATGATGATTTCATTCTAAACATGGTGATTATCTCTAATATGGACACCCAAAATAATATATGATATTTACCATCTGAATCTAACCATGTCATGTCAACAAATGGAAAAGTCAGCCATCTATTAATT
>NW_015545454.1:0-206 GCF_001515605.1 Sinocyclocheilus anshuiensis | reverse complement strand
CCCAACAGCAGGGGGCTAAAATACCATACTTTTACATATTCTTTCGTTATTTAAAAACTGTTGCTTTAATTATCTAAAACAAAACTGAAAATCATAAAGAAGACCTTTCTCTCAAAATATATGCAATCATTTTAGCGATTCTCATTTGCTACTTAAATCTGCAACATTTTTAAAAACATAAAATATTAGATCAAGTAAGCACAGAA
>NW_015545453.1:0-893 GCF_001515605.1 Sinocyclocheilus anshuiensis | reverse complement strand
ATGATTCCACACTCAGTCACGGAGTCATCAAACTACGCCTTTGTCGCTTTGTTTATTTTGAATGCGCGCCCTCTAGCGGCAAAAATTACATATTGTGCCTTTAAGTTCTGACAGATTGGATGGGGGCCGATAGACCTTTTCAAATATTTCTCCAAAAATATTTGTTTGGGTTCAAGTCCAGACTCAAGCCACTCAAGGACATTCACAGAGTTGTCCATGTGTTCGTTTTGTCAGAGGTATTGAAAATGATTATTTGGCGTGAAATGCAAAATGACCCTACTTACTTTTTAGTGCACATTACTAGTCTTGTGGTGAACAATTGAACCGTGCAAGTCAATACACTGAGAAAAAATAGTCTGCCGTCGTAATCTTTAATCAAAAACTGAAAATTGGCTTCTGCTCTGGATTGGCGTTCTGGCTCTGATGACGTCAGTTTGACGGCTTAGGGAGGATCCTCTTGTTAAGTCATGATGTAAGGACTGCTGTTTCCGGGTCCATGCCTCTACTCATTTCACTTGAGAATACTACAGTATCTCAACAGCCATTTAAATAGTATTCGAGCACTATTTAATTAATATTACATATTTAAGCTAAGCATTTAAAAATTTGCTGTGCACACTACAGTCTCTGTGCTCACAGTGTCTCAGACACTAATATTTGAGCTGAATCACTGTCAGACTATCTGGGTTTTCAGTATGGAGATAAAGGTTAGGGTTATAATTTTTTCAGCATTACATGACATTGGGGGTGTATATTAGCACAGTTTGTTGTTTTCTTGTGGCGTCTGGCAGAGCGTTAGGACCCAGAAGCGGTGAAGCGTGATGTCAGACGCAACAAGCAGACAGTGCTGCCAAAGCCCTCCCTCAGAAAATCTCTAGAACCACCCTCAAAAG
>NW_015545452.1:0-898 GCF_001515605.1 Sinocyclocheilus anshuiensis | reverse complement strand
TGACGAGAAGAGTGAGGTGAGACAGACAAGACGATCGCGGATGATATAGTTTTGAAACAAAATGCAAAAGCGCCTGTTTGGCAATATTTTGGATTTTGAAAAGCCTGTTGACTTTTGCCGTTTATCTAAGGTGATTTTGGAAGTAAAAAAAAAAAATAAAATCTTATTTAATTGGTTCCACAATTAAATGTTTTAATGTTTTAAAAATGTTTGCTGATTTTTACTTTATTTAAACTTTGTGTGATTTATTTATTTCATTTGACATCAAGGTGTATGCCGTGCCTTCAAGCTTTCTTATTAGTTTTGCTAATAAACATTCTACGTTTTTTATTTATTTGGTTCCACAATGTTTGCTGATTTTCAGTTTTGTATACCTAGGCTATTTAAACTTGGTGTTAATTATTTGTTATTTTATAGTAGGCATAGCATATAGAATGGTGTATTTTGATTTGTTTTTTTAAAGGTGCTGTATGTAGGATTGACACCGAGTGGTTGAACTAGGTATTGCAGTCCAAATTCTAAATATTGGAGAGGGTTTTTTTCACCCGGCACCTCCTCCTCAGACTTGACGCACACGCAGGTTGCCAGATTGACGACACCAACAGGAACGAGTGTATTTGACGATGAATGAAATAAAATGCGCCATGTTTTCCGCCAACTGGCAACCCGGGGTGCCGAAATGCAATTGGGTAAACTGGCAGTGGACGGGTTTCACAAACCAAAACAGAGACCGACATTCCGGCACAGAACGCACATTTTAAATAACTGAGAATTGGGCACACCGCTTTTACAAGCTATTTAAAAGCGAAGGAAAGCGAAGGAAAGCGAGGAAAAGAGGGAACGCCCCCGCCCGCACGGTGATACCGGTATTACCGGTGTTGTCACACGTTGATTAACC
>NW_015545451.1:691-847 GCF_001515605.1 Sinocyclocheilus anshuiensis | reverse complement strand
CGGCCACGTCTGTACCATGGCATCCAGCCCCAGTGGAGCTGGATGGCTCAGATAGAACCAGAGGGGACAGTGCGATGTCATCCGAGTCGCAAACAGGTCCACCTGGGCCTGGCCAAAAACTCTCCATATCTGCTTCACCACCATGGGGTGAAGCAT
>NW_015545451.1:0-142 GCF_001515605.1 Sinocyclocheilus anshuiensis | reverse complement strand
GACCCCTTGGTCTTGAGCCACCACTGTAGGGGTCTCATGTACAGCAGGCCAAGAGGTATCGCATTGGATGCAGCTGCCATCAGACCCAGCAGTCTCTGAACTGCTTGACAGTGAGTGACCGGCCTTCTCTGACTCTCGCGAC
>NW_015545450.1:0-501 GCF_001515605.1 Sinocyclocheilus anshuiensis | reverse complement strand
GCTGTCACGCTATTTTGTGTTTATTTTATTATTAAAGTTTTCTTTAAATGTTAAAAAAAAAATAAAAATACAAAAAAATTATCGGTCCGGTTCCCAGACACACTGCCGCTTGGACCTCAACCGGCTGAGAGGCTCTCACTCGCGGTGCCATGCGATGGTACTGGACATCGTTGGTGGACGGCCCACCGCTCCTCCGCCTCCTGGCGGACGGCGATGGCTCCTCCTATTGAGGGCAGCCGGCAGCAAGTCCCCCGTTCCCTGCTCCTCCCCAATCATGGCGGATGGCAGCAGGCTCCGGCCTCCTGGCGAACGGGGCCGACTCCTCCGCTCCCTCTCGGATGGCAGCCACCCCTCCTCGACCCAGGAGCGCGGCAGCGAGCTCTCCGTCCCACCTCGTCTTCCATAGTTCCAGCACCACCGCATCGGGCAGTCACCGGCGGTCTCTCCGCTTGTTCATGCTGCCCGATCTCCTCAGCACCGCGATCCCCCTCAGCAGCGAGG
>NW_015545449.1:0-480 GCF_001515605.1 Sinocyclocheilus anshuiensis | reverse complement strand
GGGAATAAACTGGTTCTGAATATCAAAAAGCTTAACCCCGTGACAAGGCATCAGCCACCACATTCTCAGATCCCCTTTTATGGTGAATTTCCAGATTATTTGGTTGCACTATTAATGCCCATCGCATCAAACGTTGGTTGTGGTTGTACATTTTGCTCAGAAAACCCAATGGATTATGGTCCATATAGACCGTAACAGGAAACATACTGCCCCCAACATAAACATCAAAATGTCGTAATGCCAGTAAAAGTGCTAAAGTTTTCTTCTCAATGGTCGAATAATTTAACTGGTGACGGTTAAACTTAACAGAGAAGTATGAAACAGGGTGAGCTACTCCATCAGCACCCTCCTGTAGAAGGACAGCTCCCGCTCCAACAGCACTCGCATCCACCTCCAGTTGAAACGCATGGGACACCTCCGGAGCAGAGAGGACCGGAGCACTGCAGAGAAGGGATTTTGCAGACAAAAATGCCTGTTGGC
>NW_015545448.1:0-847 GCF_001515605.1 Sinocyclocheilus anshuiensis | reverse complement strand
CAATCTGCCACCAACAGGTAAGGAGAACACTCAGGGTCGTCACAACAGCAAGAAGGCAGAGACTCGTAAAGTGGGAGGAGAACCTGCACCAGCACCACAGATGAAGAGGAGATGGCCACAATACCAATATTAAAATCCAACAGGGAAAAGAATAATTTGTTGCTTTTGTATTTGTAGAACATAAAGATGACCAAATAAACTGTGAATAATTTGTCTTTATTTAACAGCTGTGGTGGTGGTTACGGCATATATCTTGCACTACCCTTCCATCTGGTATCTTTCCATTCCATACAGTAATCAGCTTCATTTTCGGAAGGTGCGACGGTGAGCAGGGGCACCGCTAGCAATTGTGGGCCCTACGAAAGAATATGAGGTTGGAAAATGTGTGTGTAATCAATGCATCCAACCACACTGGAAATCCTAAAGGAAATTCTAATTATTAGGTTACTTAGAGGTCGCAAAAAAATTTTATCAAGTGAACGCCATTTAAAAATGGTACCGTTCAAATAAATATGCGTGTGGATATGGCAAAATAAATAAATTAAATCTAATTAAATTAAATCCTATCCTGATGTAAATGTAACTCCCCGTGAATTAATGCAGCCTCCTCATCTACAGGATCCCAGGATCCCGTGTAAAAAGACATGCCATTTTTGTCACATTTATCGTGTCTGCATGATGAAAATGAAAGTGGTGCGGTGAGAAAAATAATCTTGTTTCCATTTGCATTAAGATTATTTTTCTTACCCCACTGGCAGATAATTTTATTTCCCCCAGGAAACAAGACTAAATATTGTATTTTTTTAATATATACAGGTGCATCTCAATAAATTAGAATGTTGTGGAA
>NW_015545447.1:0-855 GCF_001515605.1 Sinocyclocheilus anshuiensis | reverse complement strand
CCGTTTCACAAAGTCGCATTTTAATTGTTACATCTCTGACACAAAGTTAGGCGCAAGCGGTACAACTAAGAATGCAGCACTACTGAGTAAGCTATCATGAAATAATTTTTTAATGTTTAATAGAGGGCTAGATGATCGTAGTTAGTTAGCCTAATTATTTTGCTGTATTGTTATTGTTTGTTGCTGTTCAAGTTGTTCAAACTTAAAATTATGCATCTGTTAAATGGGTCGCAATGAATGTGTCAGGGAATCGGTCGTAATAAGCTTGTGTTTAATTGTAAAGCAGACACAATTAAGTATTTCTGGTGGTTTTGGTGGTATCACTAGTCTGTATTTGTGGTAAAACTGCTGCCTAAAACAGATTATTTCCTGGATGTCAGATTTTCGAATTTTTTGCCTATGCCCAGCAAGCAATTTTGCATTTAAAAGATGTCTATTAGATTTGTTTTTTAAAGTAACGACCAAGCGGCCAGCGGCAGACAGTGAGTTGATCATAGCCTATGTTTGATAAATTTAGCCTTCTCAAATCATCACGACTTGCCTAAAATAAAACCTATAGATATAAAAGTTCAAGCATATTACAATGTTAGTTTAAATGTTTAACCTATATAAATGTGTGCTATTAGACGCATATCTAATCGTTTGTGCGGAGAGCTAAAGCGCACTTTACAGGACATGGAGGTGCCGGCGCGATCACTTGCATTGGAAACAACTTAAAATACGTAGTCATTTTTGCTCATAAAGGTAAGAGTAATACATCATTCTAAACTGTATAAAAGGTCTTCTTTTATTTGTGTGCACTCACTATATTGTTACGTCCCAAAGACGTATAGTTCTGTCATGACTTTAGGATAC
>NW_015545446.1:0-1062 GCF_001515605.1 Sinocyclocheilus anshuiensis | reverse complement strand
TTCCGTATCATAGCAACCAAAGCGTCTCAACTGAAAAAATGCTGCACCACAAAAAGCGCTCTCAAGCGCTCGCAGTTGGGCATTTTCAGCAGAGCGCCTGGCATTTTCAGCTGGCTAAAAACGCTTTGGTGGACACAGGGCCTAAGAGCCGATTCTTTGTAACGAACGAGAAGAGCCGACTCCCGTCGGGGAGAGCTGAATCTTCATCCGGAGCCTTCTATTGTAGGCCAATTGAGCAATTGTGAATGGTTTGTGTGTTGGTAAGCAATTTTTTATTTAGTGTTTTCATTAAAAGCCTTATTTTTATGCAATTTTTCGTTACAAAAAAAAATTAAAATAAAAAATACACTTGCGGCTAATCCACAGTCTATGGGCTAATCACATGGGACTAGTTATGTGAAAGAAGGAATGGGGACACAAGCTCTGAAGATAGCGAGTGTAGTAGTATAAGCCAGGTACACAAAGATATATTTAGAGAGATATATACAGAAAGATATATATAGAGACACGGGGGAGCCGGATTTAAATGCAAGTGCATTGGTTAAGCTAGGAAGACACTGCATTGTTGCAACATCGGTCCCCTCAGAGAGTATTCTCAAAAACAGAACAAATAATCACAGAGAGGAGAAATCGCATCAGCACATCCAAGCTGAGGCATCTGATATTTCTGAATGCCAACCTGTACTAAAGACTAAAGTGTTATTATTAAAGTTTTATTAAAATCTGTGAATTTTTTTTTGTAATGAAAAAAAAAATTGCATAAAAATAAGGCTTTTATGAAAACACTGAATAAAAAATTGCTTACCAACACACAAACCATTCACAATTGGTAAATTGTCCTAAAATAGAAGGCTCAGAGTGATAAAAAATAAAGAGCCATTTGGGAGCCGTAAGAGCCGGCTCTTCTAAGGGAGCCGAGCCAAAAGAGCTGAATCTTTGAAAAGAGCCGAACTTCCCATCACAACTCGACGCTGGATGAGCGGTAGATCCTCAAAAAAAGTGCCAAATACCAATTCTTCTTCTTCTTCTTAAGGGGGTCGCACACGGGACGAGAAGCGCAGC
>NW_015545445.1:392-596 GCF_001515605.1 Sinocyclocheilus anshuiensis | reverse complement strand
CTGATGCCTCCTTCTATCCCGAATCTTTGAAACATACGTTGTATGTGTTGAAAGTGAAACCTAAAAAAAACTGCGCGCATAAGAAAGCGATTGCACGCTTTCGCGAGCTTCAGAAAATGCACGCGATCACAGATTGCACGCTTCCCAGCTGAAACAACCCCCCACTTGAAATTTAAATAAGCTTTTGGTCATATTGCCCATCGA
>NW_015545445.1:0-291 GCF_001515605.1 Sinocyclocheilus anshuiensis | reverse complement strand
GCGCGTCATGTAGGCTACACTTCTTGTACTTCGTTTGGGCACCACAAGGTGTCACTGTGGCCTCAAAGCTTACCCCTCACCTACTCTGGCTCGATTGCTATTCCTGAGGTAAAACACGCCCTCCTCATTAACCTACGGACAAAGAAATGTTGAAATAAATACATGTGAAAATAAAGAAATGTAGAAATAAAGAAATGTGGAAATAAAGAAAAATACGTAAATAAATACATAAATGTGAAAATAAATAAGTGGAAATAAATAAATGTATAAATAAATAAAAGAAAAAATAAA
>NW_015545444.1:466-883 GCF_001515605.1 Sinocyclocheilus anshuiensis | reverse complement strand
GATCTATAAACAAGTATTACGCAAAACACTCACGTGCAGCCGTCTCACTCTTCTGTTGACTAATCGCTTGGCCGCTTCGCTTGGGGTGAAGAATCACACGACAAGGAATTCTTAATAAATGCCCCGGAGGGTGGATTTATTAGTGAGGTGGGTGGTAGGGAGAAAGGTCCAGGTAGGTGCTCCGGTGCCGTGAGTGCTCTCTTCCGTCTTCCCAGTGCAGAGGGTCCGTGCAGTGCTCCTGTGGGGCTGGTCGGTCACACGCTGCTGTCTGTGGGAGAAATGAGAGGGCGAGTTAGTGCTCAGTCTCATGGAGAAGTCTCCCAGATGGCAGGGCTTGCATGGCTTATGTGGCCGCCGCCTGACGAGCTGCAGCTGTGACCGATCAGCCTGTGATGAGGACGGCCAGGTGTTCCTTGC
>NW_015545444.1:0-333 GCF_001515605.1 Sinocyclocheilus anshuiensis | reverse complement strand
TAGTAGGGGAGAGATAGGGGGTGGGTGGGGAGTGACCCCTGACAGACCTGCGAAAGCTGCCCAGATCCGAGAGAGGCCATCCGCGTTGGCGTTCGCAGCTCCAGCCCGATGACGTACCTCAAAGTGGAAGTCCTGGAGCGCGAGAAACCATCGGGTCACCCTGGCATTGGTATCCTTGGCGCGGGCCATCCACTGGAGGGGTGCGTGGTCCGTGACCAGGGTGAACTTCCGGCCAAGGAGGTAATAGCGCAGCCCCAGGACTACCCACTTGACGGCCAGGGCCTCCTTCTCCACTGTGGCGTAGTTTCTCTCGGCCGGGGTCAGCTTCCTGCT
>NW_015545443.1:224-1259 GCF_001515605.1 Sinocyclocheilus anshuiensis | reverse complement strand
CTATAGTTGCCGGTGGGCAAATGACTTGTAAGTACATATCATGGGAAAATGGGGTATGTGTTAATAGGTTAATAAATCAAGGTTATTGGTCTAGGAAGCATGGCGAAGGCAAACCCTCCCAAAGAAATGTAATTTTCATGTTACTATTAAGTATTTTTTGTTGACATATATATATCTACATAATCATGAAGGTCTCTAGAATCATCCAAACAAAACAAATCTTCCAGGACATCTATTGTTTTTTGTATACTTAGTCAAAAGTCCAAGCGGCAACTATAGGTACTGCCCCACTTCTGTGTCTGCTTTTGTCATGGGGGGTGGGAATTTCTAGTTTTCAAGTGACAGCAGCAGTTTACAAACTTCCGTCAGTCACACAAAAGGAAGAATGGAAAGATAAAGAGCTAACGCATGGGATTAATTGCTGTAGATTATCTTTTTCTCCCTTTTATGACATTATGTCTTGTAAGGGCAAAATATTGAGGCTCCTTTTTCCAGTTTGGATGTGTTTCATTCTAACTGGTCAAGGACCCTAATTCTTTTTATGACTAGTAGCTTATGATTCCATTACAATGTTGAAATTCAGACAAGTAATGAGTTTACATTTACATTATTATATGAAATCACCTACTAAAGTCAGCCATTGAATACTATGGGCCTAAAAAAATGCGTAATTTTCTTTCAGGTATACCTTTTTTATTATACAGATGTAATATTTTCTTCATTCTATTTATTTTTATTTATTTATTTTCATTTAACTAACACACCTCTAAGAATGAAAATACCTGCATGTTCAATAATAAGTAAATAAATAAACAAACAATCATGGGTGTAGCCTACACATGATAATTATTTAAATAAGCATATATTTTAAAAAGAATATCATTAATTTCATGAATATCAAGGACTTTTGTCAGGGTTATTCCATTTGACCTAATCAATATGTGCCTGTTCATAAAATTTGTGATATTTTACATATTTACATCACAAAGTATAGCATGCAAATATGTTTATGTAAATTTATAAAACTACTTGTAC
>NW_015545443.1:0-196 GCF_001515605.1 Sinocyclocheilus anshuiensis | reverse complement strand
GAAAGAAGGCCTAACTTTTATTCTCGCTGTAGTATTGTTGCTGCCGCCATGTCGTGAAGGTGCTGTGTTTCATTGTGAAAGCGAAACTTCTTTGTTTGGCCTTCCAAAAGAGGACAATATCCGCTTCATCATGCCGAGAGCTGATCCGTGATGGTCGCTGAGGAAATACATCAACTTCATGCTGTGGATCGCCGGA
>NW_015545442.1:600-825 GCF_001515605.1 Sinocyclocheilus anshuiensis | reverse complement strand
CTCTTGTTAATAAAAGCTTGCACATGGATCCGCACGCCTCTCGTCAGCCCCGTTACAGAATACTCGGCCCTACAAGGACAAGTCAACTCACAGCAGATCTTCATGAGTCAAGTCACAGTTGATAGTCATAAGTCAAGTCAAGTAACAGTTGTTCGTCATAAGTCAAGTCAAGTCACAGCTGATCATCATGAGTTAAGTCTCGTCACAGCTGATCGTCATGAGACA
>NW_015545442.1:0-451 GCF_001515605.1 Sinocyclocheilus anshuiensis | reverse complement strand
TCAAGTCACAGTTGATCGTCATGAGTCAAGTCAAGTCACGGCCGATCTTCAAAAGTCAAGTCCAGTGGATCTTCATGAGTTAAGTCAAGTCACAACTGCTCTTTCTGAGTCACATCAAGTCACAGTTGATCTTCATGAATCAGGTCACATCACAGCTGATCATCCAGGGTCACGTCACATCACATCCTGTCACTTCCTGTCTGTGGCACCCAGACCCTCAGAGACTGTTCCTCAGTATCCCAGACTGGCATCCAGCGTGGAGGACCCACCATTGGTGGCTGCACGCGCAGCTGGTATCCCCCAAACCCACTCACTCTAGCCCTCCTGTTCCTGAACCTATTCCCCTGTCTGTAGCGCTTCCCATAATGGGCATCGCTTTATGGAGTGTATGGGCTGCATAGACCAGCACTGAGACTCTTGAAACAGCGGCGCCTACTATGATGTTTCCAGA
>NW_015545441.1:414-605 GCF_001515605.1 Sinocyclocheilus anshuiensis | reverse complement strand
AATAGGAATTTAAAGAGAATCAAATAAGATCCTGTAGGATAAACTTCTTGCATGTTATTTATTATTTTTTAGCCTGATATTGTGTAATCATTATAACTAAATACGAAGTCACTTGCAATCGCCACTTGCACTCTCCGACACCTGCGACGTCACTTGCAATCGACACAAATCGTGCGTGTTGCCAATGGAGA
>NW_015545441.1:0-404 GCF_001515605.1 Sinocyclocheilus anshuiensis | reverse complement strand
CTTGACGTTTGAGCTTGTGGGGGCAGGGCCAAACCGAACCGGTGGATTTGGTCAGATGTACTTTTAAACACATTTTAGTTTTGCTATAGTAAATATTCACATTCACATAGAGCAGTGGCAAGTGCCACTGAGAGGTTGTCATGGTAACCACATACATTGCCCACGAATTACAGCTGCGCTTCTATTTTGCCACACTAAACTTATCAATAAACACGTTTAAAATGCACAATAAACATGTCTGTCAAAACGATCTCAAAGGAGGCTTTTATTAAGCAAATCAAGGAGTGAATTACTCATCCTCTGTTTTTAAAACAGACATTTGTTCAAGTTAATGCACAATGAGGCGCACACTTTTTATCTAGTCTTATTGAATAGACAGTTTATATTCTAAAATCTATTTAAAG
>NW_015545440.1:0-1175 GCF_001515605.1 Sinocyclocheilus anshuiensis | reverse complement strand
CCGACAATCTCATACTCTACACCACACTGACATAATTCTGTCATTCTAGGAAAACATAGAGCCACCTTGCGTAGACACAACACTTACACACTCTCCTCCGCCGCACTGCTAGGACCAACGTCTAGTAGAGAGGAGGTACTCCACACATGTGACACTCGTTTGCTGTCTCACCTCATTCGGTGTCCTTGTGTCTCTTTGGTTTTTTTTTTCCTTTGTGTCTCTCTTTGTGTTTTTCGTTTCCCCCTCTCACTACAATTTCCTTTCCCCTCTAGTCCCCTCATCAGGGAACTCCCTTAACTCAACTTTAAATCCAGGTCCCGAAACTAGGATTGACTCCTTTCGCCAAAAAAATTTTTTTTTGTCGTAAATCGTTGAGAAAAGCAAAACCAAATTGAGGCAACACAAGCCAAGATCGTCGGAAACCGATGGCTAGTCGACACCCGAGCGCGTACGGCTACCCTCACCTACGATTGACACGACACTGCCACGCACATTATCCTGCCCAACCAAACTTTATGGATCAATGTCCCTAAGGGTTCGATCCTCCATATTGACGATTTAGCATTGTATCACCTTACCGACGACGAGTATCAGGCCGAACTCGAAATCTCACCCTTCTTCAAACAGTATTCCTTCGTCCTCGATCCAGAATTGGAAGAAAGGATCAAGGAGGAAGGAACGCAACTTATTGATTTGACTCCTGTTGATACAACTCTAGAAGCTATAGCGGGCCTTCCGCCCGCTGGCGCGCCAATCATTCGGTCTTGGTCTTCCGCTGACACATCGCTTTGCGTTTCTACTATTGTAGGATATGTTGTGACTCTGACACTTGCCTTCCTCCTCCACAAGCGAGTGAACGCCGTTCAAGAGTCTTTCAACAAATGTACGTCCGGCGTCCCGCGCATGTCCCGACGTGATAAAAACTGACCAAGAACCTGAACCTGAGAACTCAACAAACCCAATTGAGATTACGCCTCGTCGAACCTCTGACAGCTAGAGTAATCGAAACGACCCAATACTAGATAACCTTAAACAATGCACTCCCATCTCATCTCAAGTGTTCCTGACCCAATTGTCCCAAATTAAGACTTGGACCAGGATTCAGTTAGTGATGGAGATGTTGTTTGTAGTCTGTGTGTGCCTGTTCTCTCTCTCTATGCCTCTTGTTCCAGTGC
>NW_015545439.1:0-551 GCF_001515605.1 Sinocyclocheilus anshuiensis | reverse complement strand
CACGCGCAGCTGGTATTCCCAAACCCACTCACTTTAGCCCTCCTGGCCCTGAACTGATTCCCCTGACTGAAGCGCTTCCCTTGATGGGGATTACTGCCATAGAGACAATTCATGAACTATCTGCTTGTTCTGTTCCCCCAAATGTGTCTGAATTGTCTGTCTTGCCAGTCCTAGTTTGGGAGTTCGTTTATGAACTGTCTGATTGTCTAGTTTCAGTCAGTAAGCCTGGTTTTGTACTATCTGCCCACTCAGTTGTCACCAGAGAAAATATTGAGGAACTTCTTGTGTCCCCTGCCTCGGTCCTTGAGACCGTATATGCTCTCTCTGTTTCTTGTGTCTCAGTTTTCCCTAGGTCCCAGTCTTTACAAGGGGTTTATGCTCTGTCCGCTCCGCTGTGGTGGTTTTCTGCTCCGCCTGTTCCGTCTGCTCCTCCGTGGTGGTCTGCTGTCTGGCCCTGGTGGTCTTCGGCTCTGCCCTGGTGGGCTTCTGTCCCGTCTGCTCCATCGTGGTGGTCTTCTGCTCCTCCGTGGTGGTCTTCTGCTCCGTCTGCT
>NW_015545438.1:0-959 GCF_001515605.1 Sinocyclocheilus anshuiensis | reverse complement strand
ATATTTTACTTTACCTGTTAGTGATGTCTTAATTATTTAATGTAAGCTATATTTAAATAAATCATTCATGAAACAAGTTATGACAGCCACTGTGTAAATGATTATAGGCTATTTCAACAACAAATAGAAATTTTATAATTTAGAAGTTAATTTAAAAACTGCATTGAGTGCAATTTACATGTTTGCATACAATTTTTTTTTATTTGAGTCTTGATTATTATAGTTAAAAATAATAAGTAATTAAATTTAAGTTTGGGCTCTGTTGTTAATTGTAACCTTATAGTAGGCCTAATGTAAAAGGGCTCCCTATAGTTTAGAGCAGAGGTAGATTTTTATAGATTTTTTTATTTTTTATTTTATGAGGTAAATTTAAAGAAAAATAATTCTAATTTATTTAAGGAAAGAGCATTACATTACATTAAACATCGCTTAATTAAAAAATATATATATGTTTAGTATTTTTTTTCCTACTGCTGTAACAAAACCATACCAAACCGTGACGTCAAAACTGAGGTACGTACCAAACCGTCATGTTTGTGTACCGTTACACCCCTAGTCAAAATGCAGTTAACAGGGATCTCCTCTCAATTCATGACGCTGTCTATGTTGCTTAGCCACTTGTACTGGTATGCCATTTTTTTAAAAATTCATACCGTGTGCGTAATTCAAACTAGTTTACCATTTGAACCGGTATATTGCCCAGCACTACTAGATACAAATAGATAGGTAGACAGATAAGACAGGCAGATGGCTAGATTGATAGACAAACAGATATATGGAGAGATAGATAAATGGATTTATAGATTGCTACTTAGGCAGGTAAACAGGCATACAGATAGAAAAATGAATGGTTGGACAGATAGACAGATGACTAGATACTTAGACTGACAGATAGACATGCTAAATGGACAGACTGATATACTGTGTATATATATATATATATATATATATATATATAT
>NW_015545437.1:0-507 GCF_001515605.1 Sinocyclocheilus anshuiensis | reverse complement strand
CAGCAGTATATGTTATCAATAAATTGCTATTAATTTTTTTTTATTTTTTATTTTCCCTCACAGACAACAGATGAGAATGCACAATCCCTGTCACTGACCCAAACCCAGGCCAACAGCACACAGCCTAGATCTCCTGACTCCCCTGATGTGCCACCACCCTGCACACCTGAAATACCTTTGCGTCGCACTCTGGCTCCAAAGAGAAAGTCTGAGCCAGATATCTCAGAATATCAGCGCTGTGTCCTGAAGGCAATTAATAATAAGCCAGACGATGACGAGCATTTTCTCTTAAGTTTATCTGGGGCTTTGAGACGCCTTCCTCCACGCCGTCGTTCAGAGGTTAAAATAAAATTCCAACAGATTTTACATGAGGCAGAATTTACCTGACAATTAGTAAAACACTCGCATACGTACATACACACAGACACACAAACACAGAAATACTTATATACAGCTGTAATAGCTTCAATTTTTATATTTATTTTTATGACACTGTTTTATTTATGA
>NW_015545436.1:2259-2536 GCF_001515605.1 Sinocyclocheilus anshuiensis | reverse complement strand
GGCCAAACAAAGTAGTTTCACTTTCACAACGAAACACACAGCGACACACACGGCGGGCTTGAGTGAGCGGCGGCTGGCAGGCTAGAGTGAGGAACGGCCGGCAAGCTTGAGAACGGCGCGGCCGGCGGGCTTGCGGCAGCCACATGTGACGACCCCGGGCTGGACTCCGCTTCGTCCACAGTGAAAGCCGATCCGGTGATCGACAGAGCGAAGTTGATGTATTTCCTCAGCGACCAGCACAGATCAGCTCCAGGCATGACGAAGCGGATATCGTCCT
>NW_015545436.1:2035-2225 GCF_001515605.1 Sinocyclocheilus anshuiensis | reverse complement strand
ATCCTCTTTTGGAAGGCCAAACAAAGTAGTTTCGCTTTCACAACGAAACACACAGCGTCTCCACGACATGGTGTGGATTTCGCAGTCGATTTCGCAATCACACGCACTCGCAATCACGGCAACAACAATACTACAGCGAGAATAAAAGTTACGCCTTCTTTCTTTGCGTGAACATTTGGGCGGTGTTATG
>NW_015545436.1:1037-1757 GCF_001515605.1 Sinocyclocheilus anshuiensis | reverse complement strand
TACCAATATGGCACCGGTACCTATGTAACCGGTATGTACTAGAACCGAATCCGAACGCAGATTTCGGTGCCTCAATTTCAGTGCCATGCCTGAGCGATCGATTGAAATATTTGTCGTCTGGTTCTCCGAAACGGACGTAAGAAGTAGGGATGCGCCGATACGATATTCATATCGGGTATCGGCTCCGATAGTGCCATTTTTCTCGGATCGGGTATCGGTCAGAGAGGGCCGATCCAAATCCGAGAATTTTTTTTTTTCCGATTGTGCGAATTATTCTGTGTTACTTCTGAAGCCATACGATAGCTTAATGTGAATCCAACACATCTTTGTAGTAACGAGAGTGTCCATGTTGTTTTCACATTCCAACTTAAAAGCACAACTCGGGAAATGCGTGCATCCGTGAATGCAGTAACACGTGCCTTCCGTTAACTAAGCTAAACATGCTTAAATTAAAATGCCTAAAGCTAAACCTCTCTTGTATTCTCATTTCTAAACCTGTTGTCCAACAAAAGAGACATTATAAACTTTTTACTCCACAACACCAGTCAAATGCTTCCTTCTGTGATCTGATGTGGCTTCTTGTCACAGAATGAGGCAAAAAAAATTTGTTCCATATGCTACTTTAAAAAGAATACATCGATTAGCAATAGATTATAAATTAGGGTGACCATACGTCCTCTTTTCCCCGGACATGTCCTCTTTTTGGACCTACAAAAATGC
>NW_015545436.1:618-897 GCF_001515605.1 Sinocyclocheilus anshuiensis | reverse complement strand
AACATGTGTTTCGCTCCCGCGATTTTCGTGTCCACTCCTTTAAACATTCTAATATTGTATATAATTTTGGCGCATCAGGGAGCCGCTCTCAGGATGCGGTGAATTTAAATATTTTTGAATGAGTGTTTGTGCTATTTACTTTCACTTTCGATTTCGCAATCACACGCACTCTGTGTAAAGGGAGCACATCTTACAAGATCAGATATTTGTCAATGAGCTCAAGATCTGTTCAGCAGCAAATACTCCAGCATGGTCTTGTCAGTCATCTCTCCTTATTCT
>NW_015545436.1:0-155 GCF_001515605.1 Sinocyclocheilus anshuiensis | reverse complement strand
AACTTGACCCTCTAACATTTGCACTCTCTATTCTATTTCTATTCTAACTACTTGTTTTATTTATAAAGAAAAGAGCCTCTAACACTAGCATTCTCTATTCTTTCCACTTCTTTTCTTTTTATTTATTATAAATAATGACCTTCTAACACTAGCAT
>NW_015545435.1:548-891 GCF_001515605.1 Sinocyclocheilus anshuiensis | reverse complement strand
CCAAAAGTTTAACCTATTTAATCTGCATATAAAACATTAGAAATTCGATATTTGTTTAATTATTATTTTGTTTTTGACTGTTAAAACAATGATTATACACAGATATACACATGGTTTAATTGTTTGTCTTTAATTTAAAAATACAGTGGTTAAATGTAAAAAAAAAATTTTATTGCTCTTTGTTTTAAAAAAGGTTATAAAAAATGTCAATAATTATCGATACCGAACGATATGAAACATTATATCGTTGATCAATATTTTAGCTATATCGCCCAGCCCTACGTCACACTATTGAAAAGCTTCACTCAGTTAGCAGCGGCTCTATTTTTAGGCGGCTCTTCCG
>NW_015545435.1:0-158 GCF_001515605.1 Sinocyclocheilus anshuiensis | reverse complement strand
TCAGCAAAATATATAACACTGTTCTAGTGGTTTTTGGATATTTTAATAAAAAAATCTTACATATTGTGCCTTTAACAAGCAAACTAACAGATTTTTGTTATAAGGAGAATAAGCAGAATTAAAGGGGTCATATGATGCGATTTAAATTTTTCCTTTCT
>NW_015545434.1:0-552 GCF_001515605.1 Sinocyclocheilus anshuiensis | reverse complement strand
AGTCACCACACAAGCCCCAGTGCCGAGACTCCTAGGGAACCTAATTGAAAGGGGGGTGGCCAAAAAACTCTACCTGGCCATCACATTGGAAAATGAGGTGAGACTGGAGGCCCTGGTGGACACTGGAGCTGACCTCACTTTAATGTCAAGCCAACTTTTTGACAGACTTCAAAGTGAAGCCAAGAGACAGAATCGAACTCTTAAGTATCAGAGGTGTGTGCTGAATGTGCAATCCTACAGCCAAAATGAGGTCCAACTTGAACAGGTGGCTCCAATTCACCTGACCATCGGCCCTATGAACTTTGTGCACCCTGTGTACATTTCTCCATTGGACACATATCCTCTCCTCGTTGGCAAAGACCTGCTAGACCGCTTTGAGCCATTGTTAGATTTTAAACAACTGAAAATCTGGGCTCAAGTGCGAGAACCTCTGCCTCCTCAGTCACCAAGATCACCCCAGACAGACTGCCAGATCACAAAGGCCGCGGAAAATCTCGCCGCCAGCCACGGGAACGTCTCCGCCCAAGAGCAAGGTTCAAGGTCGCTGCTCTG
>NW_015545433.1:0-1448 GCF_001515605.1 Sinocyclocheilus anshuiensis | reverse complement strand
GGTTTGAGGCCCTGCATCGACTACCGGGCACTCAATAAAAGCACCATGAAGTTTCGCTACCCACTTCCCCTCGTGCCAGCGGCTTTGGAACACCTCCGCGGAGCCACCGTCTTCACCAATTTGGACCTCCGCAGCGCGTATAACCTCATCCGTATACGTGAGGGGGACGAGTGGAAGACCGCCTTTGTGACCCCTACTGGGCACTATGAATATCTTGTCATGCCGTATGGACTGGTAAACGCCCCCTCCGTATTCCAGGATTTTATGCACGAGGTACTCCAGGAGTATCTGCACAGGTCCGTCCTCGTCTACATGGATGACATGCTAATCTACTCCCGGAGCATGGCCGAACATCGCCACCACGTTGCGGAGGTCCTAGAGCGCCTGAGAGAGTTCCATCTGTTCCTCAAGGCCGAGAAGTGCTCCTTCCATCAGTCCTCGGTTCAGTTCCTTGGTTATGTCATCAATGACGGTGGTATCCAGATGGACGAGGGAAAGGTTGAGGCCATCCGAAACTGGCCAGTTCCAACCACCGTCAAGAAACTCCAACGTTTCCTGGGATTCGCAAACTTCTATAGAAGATTCATGTCGATGCCATCAGAAACTGGCCAGTTCCAACCACCATCAAGGAACTTCAATGCTTCCTGGGATTCTCGAACTTTTATAGAAGATTCATCTACCACTACAGCTCCATAACCAGTCCACTCACGAATATGCTCCAAAATAAGCCCAAATCTCTGTCCTGGTCACCAGCTGCCACGGAGGCCTTTGAAGCACTTAAGAAGGCCTTCACTTCTGCCCCGCTCCTCATCCATCCAGACCCAAATAAATAGTTTGGGGTTGAGGTTGACGCTTCCACTACAGAAGTCGGAGGCGTACTTTCTCAGCAGCAGGGGACACCAGCCAAACTCCATCCATGTGCCTTCTCACGCAAACTCAACCCGGCGGAGAGGAATTATGACATCGGCAACAGGGAGCTCCTGGCTATCAAGCTAGCCCTAGAGGAATGGAGGCATTGGTTGGAGGGAGCACATCACCCATTCTGCGTCCTCACTGACCATAAGAACTTGCAATACTTACGAGACGCCAAGAGACTCAATCCTTGCCAGGCAAGATGGGCTCTCTTCTTCACTAGGTTTAATTTCACCATTTCCTATCGTCCTGGCCCCAAGAATGTGAAAGCAGATGCCCTCTCTCGCTTCACGATATTCAATTTTACCATTTCCTATCGTCCAGGCCCCAAGAATGTGAAAGCAGATGCTCTCTCTCGCCTTCATGCTCCTGAAGAGGTCAGTGAGGAACCAGAATCCATTATCCCCAAGGAAATCTTCGTAAGCTCCATCCAATGGAAGGATAACCCAGTTACCTCCATCAATGCTTCCACGCCAACTCAGACGGGTTGCCCACCAGGAGTGCAGTATGTCACCAGAGCACAACGCACTTCCCTG
>NW_015545432.1:569-850 GCF_001515605.1 Sinocyclocheilus anshuiensis | reverse complement strand
CACGGCTGATTTTCCTGAGTCAACTCAAGTCACCGTTGATCGTCATGAGACAACAGTTGATCTCGTTGATCGTCATGAGGCAAATCAAGTCACCGTTGATCGTCATGAGGCAAGTCAAGTCACCGTTGATCTTCATGAGACAAGTCTAGTCACAGTTGATCTTCACGAGTCAAGTCACAGTTGATCGTCATGAGTCGAGTCAAGTCAAGCCACAGCTGATCTTCATGAGGCAAGTCAAGTCACAGTTGATCGTCATGAGTCAAGTCAAGTCACAACTGATC
>NW_015545432.1:0-150 GCF_001515605.1 Sinocyclocheilus anshuiensis | reverse complement strand
TGTAGCATCACAGCTGATCATCCAGAGTCATGTCACGTCCTGTCTGTTACACCCAGAATATCAAGGTCAGTCCTTCGGTAACCCAGACTGGCTTCCAGCATGGAGGACCCACCGCTGGCGTCGGCACGTGCAGCTGGCATCCCTAAACCA
>NW_015545431.1:807-1653 GCF_001515605.1 Sinocyclocheilus anshuiensis | reverse complement strand
TTAATCGCACACTTCATGAAATTAAGCATAGACCATTTATCTTGTCTCTAATGTTTATTTTGTCATCATTTGCTATATCCAGCAAATTAAACCAAAACATTGAAGGGTGATTCTCAAAAATCTGTATTTTCTGCAAGCTTTTTTCAAGATAAATTTAGATGTCTTTTCTAAAAAAGGACACTTAGAAACTCCCAAAGGACACCAAAGAACCAAATGATGTAAGGAGCCCATATAAGCATATATGAAAGAAAAAAAAAAAAAACAGAATTTTATAGTACGTGTACAGTGCAACAGCAAAGAGCTTTTTAACATTTTAGAGAAGTCAAGTTGCGATACCGAACAGGACCACATGGAGATGCAAAAAAAAACCTAAACCAACCGCCTGCTGACTGCATACTGTATATCTACTACAGTACACAAATGCCAAAAAAAAAAAAACCTAAACCAGCCACCTGCTGACTGCATATATCTACTACAGTACACGGATCCATTCAGAATAACTAAACACAGCAACATAAACATGTCAAATCAAAACAATCAACATATCGTGAATATGTGTGGAAACAACGTGAATGTACGGAAATGTCTGTGCCTGTGCATAAATACAATGTTCGATCAGTGCGTCAAGAGCACTCATACACACATTATTATAACGGACTCACGTGTGCTTACAGTACGACTCCTGTAAGCCACAGCAATCGCCTTAACCTTGATTGCAGTCTTCATCCATCAAAATTTTACTAGCGAAACTGGTTATCCAGTCGAGAAAACGTAGTTTGCATCTCATCTGGCCATACAGTGGTGGGATGTCTTGACAATCCGTTCAGTCTGTACTTCACACAGCGC
>NW_015545431.1:0-361 GCF_001515605.1 Sinocyclocheilus anshuiensis | reverse complement strand
TCCAGTCGAGAAAACGTAGTTTGCGTCTCATCTGGCCATACAGCGGTGGGATGTGTTGACAATCCGTTCAGTCTGAACTTCACACAGCGCAATGTGTGTGGGCTCGCGCTCTTCAGAGACAATCCCAGAATATGACAGAGCTCGTGTTTAAAAGCAAAACACACTGGATCTGTTCGCTCTGCAGTCTCTGATGTAATCAGCCTGGTTTCCTTTATATTAGCGCTGTTTTGGACGTATTGTTTGAATGCATTCGCTTACTGGATCATTGGACTGAAAACTTTCCCGGAGTTTAGCGCCTTAAAATGATCTGATCGCGAGCAGAGAAGCAAAATTGGGTTAAAGGGTTAGAATAGAAATTGTG
>NW_015545430.1:0-643 GCF_001515605.1 Sinocyclocheilus anshuiensis | reverse complement strand
GCAAGACCAGGTCTATATTCAGTGCCATCAAGTTTAGTCCAACTGCTAGAGTAAATGTCTGTCTGTAGAATTCAATCCAATGGAATTTCCACCATGTTCCAAGTTTGACATTTGTCGGGCGTTTTCTGATCTCTGTGTAGCCAAAGTCAGAAGAATAAATCCTTAAAAGAAGATCATTTTTTTATATGAAATTTTCAGTCATGTATCCAAATAAAAGTTTCAGCTCGTACTGAGCAACACCCTCTAGTATGTCATGCATTATATCAAAGGAATAATTGGAACAAACATGAAAATACTGTAAAGTGTTCAATGAAGAGTCTCTTTTAACCCCATATACAGATTTCAACTGTGTATCTGACTGAATGTCCCTGCAGTGCATCTCAAAGCTGGCTTTATCATGGACCACTACCCTTGGGTCATCCTCACTATAAACATTCTGGGCATCAGATTTTTCAGTTAGACACAAGCGACAAAGCTAATTACTGTTAAAAGACTCAGTAAAACCAAGAAGAGCATGCATTGCCAAGTTATCTCCTACAACCTGACAAACTGAACCATAAACCACCTTTTCAGAGAAATGGGCAAATAAATCCCCTCGTTCTCAAGAATTTTAACATCATTTATCAAAGGAGCTAAAATGGCA
>NW_015545429.1:671-881 GCF_001515605.1 Sinocyclocheilus anshuiensis | reverse complement strand
ATAGTATGTTTTGTTTTGTTTTTCACCAAAGTATATATGCTACTGGCCTTTTTTTAGTGTACTTTATGAATATTTGTAATGTACACAACAATATATAATGCATTAAAGTTTTCTAGATATCAAAGTGTGTACGTGTATGTATATACTGAAAAAAGCAGCTTTATAATATACTAGTAGTGTAATGCTAATGCATTTCCAATGAGCTGAAAT
>NW_015545429.1:0-140 GCF_001515605.1 Sinocyclocheilus anshuiensis | reverse complement strand
TGTGCTGGTCGCTGAGGAAATACATCAACTTAGTGCTGCTCAGCTCACGCATGCCCGCCGTCTCAGCTCACCCCGGCCCGCCGCCGGCTGTTCTGACACAGTCTGTAAGTACGTTTTCATTTAAAGGATTTGCCACTGAT
>NW_015545428.1:0-524 GCF_001515605.1 Sinocyclocheilus anshuiensis | reverse complement strand
TTCGTATCCAAAACGATGTGAACATTAAAGCGCTAAACTCTCATGTAGTGTGTTTCATTCATACTCTAAGACGGAGTGCGCTCTCATGCTGAAAATCCAAACCGGATTCATAGAAGTAGCCTATCTTATAAGCTGAATAAAAAGCAGAAACGTAAATAAACTCACGACTGCAACAATATATGGTTTATGTGTGTTTTTCCAAGTCATCTCCTGGTAATATGTAGGAAAATACAGGAATAAAATATTATGTATGTGTGGTTTTCAAGTCATCTTCAGGTAATATATAGGAAAATACAGTAATAAAATATTATGGAATATAGATAAAATAGAGTTTGTAGATAAAAACTCACGTTTGAGCTAATTAACGTTATGTGCTGTATGTAATTTGATCAATGTTTATATGTGAATAAATGCGTAAATTAAAATCTGTTTAACATATAAAGCAGCCGATCATGACTTGTAGAAGACTTTTGTGTAATACTTAAGGTGACATTTTCCAACCCTTATGTTATCCTTAGGAAAAT
>NW_015545427.1:472-1562 GCF_001515605.1 Sinocyclocheilus anshuiensis | reverse complement strand
AAACACCAGCGTTCTGGAGCCAAAGTTGTCTCCTTGTGGAATTTAGTTATAGATAACCACTTGACAGATTGCACTGAGAAATATAATAATACTTCTGAATGAGTAGAATGTTGCTTATGCCTCATGACACCAGAAAGTGAAGACAGGAAGATTTTAAAATTGAAGAGGACGTCTACAGTTGAGAGCACAGAAATCGCTTAAATTCACAAGGCCTATGAATTTTAATACATTTTAATTCTACCTCCTTATATTCAAATTCAATAAATTTTTAGAACGGAGCTGAGTGGTTGCTCTTATTTGTCACTGTCAAATGTTTACTGATTACTTCAAAATTTTAAACCAACCATCGTCAAAGTCTTGGCCAGCGCTCTACAAAAGGTGCTGCAGGGCTCCTGGAGGGATACAGGTTAGAATATGGAAGAAAAGGTCAATGTAAACAAAGTCAGGTAATTAAGACTAAAGTCAACACATTAAGGTTTAAAGGAGTGGGGAATGGGTTACAGATTTGCAGTGCCCTTTACTGTTTCAAGTCATGGTCCAAGCATGCAGCTTAGGAACATGCACAATTAGTTTTCCATTTTCTTTTCCACAAAACCTTTGACACTGCATCTGTTCTGTTTATTAAAGGGGTCATATGACGTTGCTAAAAAGAACATTATTTTGTGTATTTGGTGTAATGAAATGTGTTTATGCGGTTTTAGGTTAAAAAAACACATTGTTTTCCACATACTGTACATTATTGTTTTTTCTCTATGCCCGGCCTTTCTGAAACGCGTAGTTTTTTTTACAAAGCTCATAGTTTTGAAAAGCAAGGTGTACGCTGATTGGCCAGCTATCCAATGCATTGTGATTGGCCGAATACCTCAAGCGTGTGACGGAAATGTTACGCCCCTTACCATACTGTGATCCCGTGTCCCGGCGTGATGAGACAAAACCAATAAAACCCATTACAAACGAGGCATTTGTAGCATCGAGTGGGGACATAATTACTGATTATAATGACTTATACTGTCTTTTTACGCGTTGCATCGCGCCGCCTAAACATAAAACCATGTCTGCATTTGTGATCGGAGAAATGACAAACAACAAG
>NW_015545427.1:0-149 GCF_001515605.1 Sinocyclocheilus anshuiensis | reverse complement strand
CTCTTTTGGAAGGCCAAACAAAGTAGTTTCGCTTTCACAACGAAACATACAGCGTCTCCACGACATGGCGGCAGCGGGGGCAACAATACTACAGCGAGAATCAAAGTTAGGGCTGGGTATCGTTCAAAAATGTTCGATATCGATACCGA
>NW_015545426.1:1789-2066 GCF_001515605.1 Sinocyclocheilus anshuiensis | reverse complement strand
TACAGAATGTGGTCTTTAAATATCACTGTCTCGGTGCATTAAGCATTTATTTTATATGAGAGGAAAATGCTTAACGTAAACAAACGCGTTGCGTTCACATTTTGATCTTATATGCATATCTGCACATAGTATATGCTTTACAATTTTGTCTTTATCACTGTCTTGGTACATTAAGCCACTTTAAGCATTTTAGAAAGTCCCCTGTTCAAGTTCTGCTAATTCAGCCTAGAGAGAGTGAGAGTCGTGCACGCCAAGAACGTAATGTTAACTATTAAAC
>NW_015545426.1:0-1340 GCF_001515605.1 Sinocyclocheilus anshuiensis | reverse complement strand
CTACAGCTTCAGTTTCGGAACTTTCACGCTTAGTAACACATACAGCTGTTCCCTCACCACAGTGCAACACCCCTTTCAAACAGTGTCGCGTTCCGAACGTTGATTAAGTGACATATACCGGTATTGCGGTATTTTCAAAATTCATATCGTAACAAAAATAAAAGCCGGTATTCGGTATGAACCGGTATACCGCCCAGCACTAATATCTGGTGTTTTTACACATAGAAAAGGCGAAAAAACATATTGCATTGTCCAGTTTTCTCTCAGAACGATGATCTTGAGTTACTATTATCGATGCAGTATGAATGACATACACTGGTGACATTTTTCACAATCACGACAAACAATCAAATACTGCCCTAAACTCAATAGCGAAAAGGCAGCGCTATCCTGCAAATATGGCGGATAAACAAAGCAGTTTCCCAGAACTCAACGCGGCGTTACGTCACATTCTCATTCTTTATAGGGCTTTAGTAACACATACAGCTGTTCCCTCACCACAGTGCAACACCCCTTTCAAACAGTGTCGCGTTCCGAACGTTGATTAAGTGACATATACCGGTATTGCGGTATTTTCAAAATTCATATCGTAACAAAAATAAAAGCCGGTATTCACAGAAACCATGTTGCTTGAAGTCCAGTGTGAAGTTTCCACAGTCAGTGATGATTTGGGCTGCCATGTCATCTGCTGGTGTTGGTCCACTGTGTTTTCTGAAGTCCACAGTCAATGCAGCCATCTACCAGGAAATTTTAGAGCACTTCATGCTTCCTTCTGCTGACAAGCTTTATGGAGATGCTGATTTCATTTTCCAGCAGGACTTGGCACCTGCCCACACTGCCAAAGGTACCAAAAGCTGGTTCAATGACCATGGTGTTACTGTGCTTGATTGGCCAGCAACTCCAAACTTGGCATACTTTTTCACTCTGCTGCTGTTTTTATCTGTACCAGAGTTGACTAATTAAGATATCAGGAGTTTATCTGTGTCTGGAAGCATATCAGCAGAACATATGGTAATAAAACATACTGCAATCTTTGAACATGATTTACATATCAGCCTTCTTGGAAATTCCCTCATGTAGTGCCTGCCAATGCCCAGCAAATGTGCTTTTAAGGTGTCAGCACTGCTTTTAAGGTGTCAGGTGGCACCTGTAGTCTAGGAAGGAGGCTACTTTGAGTAATATAAAATACACAATAGTTCTTATACTTACTTTTTAAATATATATAATTTTAATATCTTATATAAAATAGTAATAATAAAGAGTAGGTGTGTCCAAATTTTTAATTAGTACTAATATGAACTTTTGCCATCTGGTCGGCGTTACAGAGCACCGAATACCAG
>NW_015545425.1:881-1244 GCF_001515605.1 Sinocyclocheilus anshuiensis | reverse complement strand
TCATTTAAAAATAACACATTTTAGAGCTGTAACGACAATACCGTGTTACTGTGATATTTTTGCTTAAGATTATCATACTGTCAAATTCTCATACTGGCCCATGCCTAGTACGTACTTTAGACTGCTATTCCTTACTCTGTGAAGTAACGTGAGGGAGGAAACTAGTTGACGTTAGCTAGTTAATTAGCCATGTTATCTGCCTCGGTAGCAAGTCAAATAGTATTTATTTCAACACTGAAACAAACGGCGAGTGGGTCTCTGTCTTAATCAGGGGTGAAAGAGGGAGAAATGAAGATGACACAGATATGTAGTTTATGTACGACCTGGAAGTATTTATTTAGCGATCGGCGCTAAAACGTCATC
>NW_015545425.1:0-828 GCF_001515605.1 Sinocyclocheilus anshuiensis | reverse complement strand
CTGTACGGAACATCTTTGTGTACGGAACATGGTTAGTCTACGTTACCCGAAAAATTCCCATACGACAGACTTCTTCTTTTTCGATGGGGGAAAAAGTTCCAGGGATTCATCTCCTTCGACCATCCCACACACAGGTGACTCTGACCGCTTGCATCAACCGGAGGGGGAGGGGTCGTGTGACTCGTTATTTTCTTCGCTGCACACAACTGAGGGAGTCCTGCACTTTCTGTCTTTGACGACACGTAAAAAAACTGCGCATACCGCAGGAACGGTATAACGGAAAATTTTAGTGGTTTTGAAACCGTGACTTTTCCAAACCGCGGTATACTTTGAAACCGGTTATCGTCCCATGCCTAGTACGTACTGTACTTTTCTGCGATTTAGTACAATAATTAAATTTAGCTGGTATCACGTCTATACTTTTAAGCCTCCTGCCATTGTTTACATCTGTTCAAAATCACGCATTTAAAAAAACAAAAAACAAACTTTGCCACTGTTTGAATGTTGTACGGAGAGACCGTGTGTGTGTGTGTGACACTCGCGCTCTCTCTTTCCTTATGTGTGTATGTGCACACATCCTCGTAACTCACCGCTCCAAACCATAGCTCCAAACTTAATCCGGGAAAGGTGAACATTCCTGCATCATAGCTTGGACTGAAAGATGAATGTGTAGAAAGCGAGCATGTCTCCAAAAACCTTGTTGAGCTGCAGGTTTAATGACTGCATTTTTTATACATTTTTTTTATTTTGACAGAAATTATGTTTTGATTATATTTTTGATTGTTGAGCTGCAGGTTTAGGCTCACTTAAGTGACTGCATTTTTTTTC
>NW_015545424.1:0-463 GCF_001515605.1 Sinocyclocheilus anshuiensis | reverse complement strand
ATTATTAGTTTTAAAAAAATGGAATCGTCCCTGATCAGTAGTGAAGTTATACATATATTAAACTAGTGCAGATACTAGGCCATCTTTAAGTTTAATCAAAATTACAATATTACAATAAACTAATATATCATATATAGCCTGTTGAGGAAGAAAAGGATACTACACAGCTCGAAATTCAGTATGAACACATAGCCTAATGGTACACAACTTATAAAGTATCATGTTTTAATCAAGTTGTTATTTATTTATTTTTATTTTTAATGTATGTGTACGTTAAAAGTAAGTTACCATTCTGGCAGCGAGAACGATCCGGAACTAAATGAAGATGAATGTTTTGGCATATGATTTGGCATATGTTTATTGGACCAATCGGATAAGAGTAGATGGAGAGTCAGCGAGAGCCTCATGTGATTGGCTCCAAGAAGGTGGTGGACCCGCCCTCCCCCTCACGCTTGCAAAACTC
>NW_015545423.1:0-558 GCF_001515605.1 Sinocyclocheilus anshuiensis | reverse complement strand
TCAAAGCACATGAGTCGCCGATAGGGCTAGAGGAGCTGATGCGATATTTTTTTTGGCCCGGCACTAAAGAGATCAAGTCCCGATTTTGGATACCGTCACATACAAAAAAGCGCTGTCTTTCCGTGCTGGCTAAATAAATGTGACACAGGAACCGCAAAGGCTGCAAATACAGAAGTTGACCAGTTGCGCATCCTCCCACCGCGTGTTGGCAGTCGGCGAAATTCACTCTGTTCTTGACATTCCAGTGTAGCTCTGCTGTGATCAGAGCCTCCAAATACACAGGGCACTCGCAAGAAGTTCCCCTCCACGGAAATCTTTAGTAAAAGGCGAAAGGTTTATGCGATAATGAAGAGAAACTCGAGCTCTGTCTCCACACCCTTGGGCCTGAGCGCTCCCTGTGGTAAACGACTACACTGGCCAAGGGTAATCTAGGGTGCTGACACCTGCCCACTTGCATTTCGTCACTCTCTCACTCCAAATGGAGGAGTAAATGTCACAAAAGTCCCTTCGGTTGCCCTGTAACCACAAGCCTAATGAAGGCAATGCAATCTCTTTCTC